>NW_027223811.1:0-55000 GCF_028538775.1 Myotis yumanensis
AGCCATCGTAACGTGATAGGGACCACAATGTCATAGAGATAGTATAGTCATTTCCGCTGTCCTGTAATAGCCACTGTGACGTCATGTCCATTGTCAGGTCGTAGGCATTGTGACGTCATAGCCATTGAAAGCTCATGGCCACATCAATGTCATAGCCATTGAAAAGTCATAGCTACCTACAATGCCACAGGAATTGCATCGTCATAGCCACGAATATGTCACCGCCATTGGAACGTCACAGGCACTGTAATGACAGAGACATATTTAATCCAATGAAAATTTCAGGTCATAGCCATTTTGATGTCATAGCCATTGGAACGTCATAGCCACTATGATGTCATAGACTGTGATGTCATAGCCATTGTGATGTCATAGCCATTGTGATGGTATAGCCATTGTGACATCACAGCGACTATAACAGCATATATATTGTAAGGTCAAAGCCACTGTAGTTTCATAGACATTGTTATGTCATTGCCGTTGACTTCGTAACCATCATGATGTCATAGACATGGTGATGGCATAGCCACTATAATGTCACAGCCATCGTAACGTGATAGGCACCACAATGTCATAGAGATAGTATAGTCATTTCCGCTGTCCTGTAATAGCCACTGTGACGTCATAGCCATTGTTAGGTCGTAGGCATTGTGACGTCATAGCCATTGAAAGATCATGGCCACATCAATGTCATAGCCATTGAAAAGTCATAGCTACCTACAATGCCACAGGAAGTGCATCGTCATAGCCACGAAAATTTCACAGCCATTGTAACGTCACAGGCACTGTAATGACACAGACATATTTAAGTCAAAGCAAATTTCAGATCATAGCCATTTTGATGTCATAGCCATTGGAACGTCATAGCCACTATGATGTCATAGAAACTGTGATGTCATAGCCATTGTGATGGCATAGCCATTGTGATGGCACAGCCATTGTGACATCACAGCGACTATAACATCATATATATTGTAAGGTCAAAGCCACTGTAGTTTCAGAGACATTGTTATGTCATTACCGTTGACTTCGTAACCATTATCATGTCATAGACATGGTGATGGCAGAGCCACTATAATGTCACAGCCATCGTAACGTGATAGGCACCACAATGTCATAGAGATAGTATAGTCATTTCCGCTGTCCTGTAATAGCCACTGTGACGTCATAGCCATTGTTAGGTCGTACGCATTGTGACGTCATAGCCATTGAAAGCTCATGGCCACATCAATGTCATAGCCATTGAAAAGTCATAGCTACCTACAATGCCTCAGGAATTGCATCGTCATAGCCACGAAAATGTCACAGCCATTGTAACGTCACAGGCACTATAATGACACAGACATATTTAAGTCAATGCAAATTTCAGGTCATAGCCATTTTGATGTCATAGCCATTGGAACGTCATAGCCACTATGATGTCATAGACTGTGATGTCATAGCCATTGTGATGTCATAGCCATTGTGATGGCATAGCCATTGTGACATCACAGCGACTATAACAGCATATATATTGTAAGGTCAAAGCCACTGTAGTTTCATAGACATTGTTATGTCATTGCCGTTGACTTCGTAACCATCATGATGTCATAGACATGGTGATGGCATAGCCACTATAATGTCACAGCCATCGTAACGTGATAGGCACCACAATGTCATAGAGATAGTATAGTCATTTCCGCTGTCCTGTAATAGCCACTGTGACGTCATGTCCATTGTCAGGTCGTAGGCATTGAGACGTCATAGCCATTGAAAGATCATGGCCACATCAATGTCATAGCCATTGAAAAGTCATAGCTACCTACAATGCCACAGGAAGTGCATCGTCATAGCCACGAAAATGTCACAGCCATTGTAACGTCACAGGCACTGTAATGACACACATATTTAAGTCAAAGCAAATTTCAGATCATAGCCATTTTGATGTCATAGCCATTGGAACGTCATAGCCACTATGATGTCATAGACTGTGATGTCATAGCCATTGTGATGTCATAGCCATTGTGATGGCATAGCCATTGTGACATCACAGCGACTATAACAGCATATATATTGTAAGGTCAAAGCCACTGTAGTTTCATAGACATTGTTATGTCATTGCCGTTGACTTCGTAACCATCATGATGTCATAGACATGGTGATGGCATAGCCACTATAATGTCACAGCCATCGTAACGTGATAGGCACCACAATGTCATAGAGATAGTATAGTCATTTCCGCTGTCCTGTAATAGCCACTGTGAAGTCATGTCCATTGTCAGGTCGTAGGCATTGTGACGTCATAGCCATTGAAAGCTCATGGCCACATCAATGTCATAGCCATTGAAAAGTCATAGCTACCTACAATGCCACAGGAATTGCATCGTCATAGGCACGAATTTGTCACAGCCATTGTAACGTCACAGGCACTGTAATGACAGAGACATATTTAAAACAATGCAAATTTCAGGTCATAGCCATTTTGATGTCATAGCCATTGGAACGTCATAGCCACTATGATGTCATAGAAACTGTGATGTCATAGCCATTGTGATGTCATAGCCATTGTGATGGCATAGCCATTGTGACATCACAGCGACTATAACATCATATATATTGTAAGGTCAAAGCCACTGTAGTTTCATAGACATTGTTATGTCATTGCCGTTGACTTCCTAACCATCATGATGTCATAGACATGGTGATGGAATAGCCACTATAATGTCACAGCCATCGTAACGTGATAGGCACCACAATGTCATAGAGATAGTATAGTCATTTCCGCTGTAGTGTAATAGCAACTGTGACGTCATAGCCATTGTTAGGTCGTAGGCATTGTGAAGTCATAGCCATTGAAAGCTCATGGCCACATCAATGTCATAGCCATTGAAAAGTCATAGCTACCTACAATGCCACAGGAATTGCATCGTCATAACCACGAAAATGTCACAGCCATTGTAACGTCACAGGCACTGTAATGACAGAGACATATTTAATCCAATGAAAATTTCAGGTCATAGCCATTTTGATGTCATAGCCATTGGAACGTCATAGCCACTATGATGTCATAGAAACTGTGATGTCATAGCCATTGTGATGGCATAGCCATTGTGATGGCACAGCCATTGCGACATCACAGCGAGTATAACATCATATATATTGTAAGGTCAAAGCCACTGTAGTTTCATAGACATTGTTATGTCATTGCCGTTGACTTCGTAACCATCATGATGTCATAGACATGGTGATGGCATAGCCACTATAATGTCACAGCCATCGTAACGTGATAGGCACCACAATGTCATAGAGATAGTATAGTCATTTCCGCTGTCCTGTAATAGCCACTGTGACGTCATAGCCATTGTTAGGTCGTAGGCATTGTGACGTCATAGCCATTGAAAGCTCATGGCCACATCAATGTCATAGCCATTGAAAAGTCATAGCTACCTACAATGCCACAGGAATTGCATCGTCATAGCCACGAAAATGTCACAGCCATTGTAACGTCACTGGCAGTGTAATGACACAGATATATTTAAGTCAATGCAAATTTCAGTTCATAGCCATTTTGATGTCATAGCCATTGGAACGTCATAGCCACTATGATGTCATAGACACTGTGATGTCATAGCCATTGTGATGTCATAGCCATTGTGATGGCATAGCCATTGTGACATCACAGCGACTATAACATCATATATATTGTAAGGTCAAAGACACTGTAGTTTCATAGACATTGTTATGTCATTGCCGTTGACTTCATAACCATCATGATGTCATAGACATGGTGATGGCATAGCCACTATAATGTCACAGCCATCGTAACGTGATAGGCACCACAATGTCATAGAGATAGTATAGTCATTTCCGCTGTCCTGTAATAGCCATTGTGACGTCATAGCCATTGTTAGGTCGTAGGCATTGTGACGTCATAGCCATTGAAAGCTCATGGCCACATCAATGTCGTAGCCATTGAAAAGTCATAGCTACCTACAATGCCACAGGAATTGCATCGTCATAGCCACGAAAATGTCACAGCCATTGTAACGTCACTGGCAGTGTAATGACACAGATATATTTAAGTCAATGCAAATTTCAGGTCATAGCCATTTTGATGTCATAGCCATTGGAACGTCATAGCCACTATGATGTCATAGAAACTGTGATGTCATAGCCATTGTGATGTCATAGCCATTGTGATGGCATAGCCATTGTGACATCACAGCGAATGTAACATCATATATATTGTAAGGTCAAAGACACTGTAGTTTCATAGACATTGTTATGTCATTGCCGTTGACTTCGTAACCATCATGATGTCATAGACATGGTGATGGCATAGCCACTATAATGTCACAGCCATCGTAACGTGATAGGCACCACAATGTCATAGAGATAGTATAGTCATTTCCGCTGGCCTTTAATAGCCACTGTGACGTCATAGCCATTGTTAGGTCGTAGGCATTATGACGTCATAGCCATTGAAACTCATGGCCACATCAATGTCATAGCCATTGAAAAGTCATAGCTACCTACAATGCCACAGGAATTGCATCGTCATAGCCACGAAAATGTCACAGCCATTGTAACGTCACAGGCACTGTAATGACATAGACATATTTAAGTCAATGCAAATTTCAGGTCATAGCCATTTTGATGTCATAGCCATTGGAACGTCATAGCCACTATGATGTCATAGAAACTGTGATGTCATAGCCATTGTGATGGCATAGCCATTGTGATGGCATAGCCATTGTGACATCACAGCGACTATAACATCATATATACTGTAAGGTCTAAGCCACTGTAGTTTCATAGACATTGTTATGTCATTGCCTTTGACTTCGTAACCATCATGATGTCATAGACATGGTGATGGCATAGCCACTATAATGACACAGCCATCGTAACGTGATAGGCACCACAATGTCATAGAGATTGTATAGTCATTTCCGCTGTCCTGTAATAGCCACTGTGACGTCATAGCCATTGTTAGGTCGTAGGCATTGTGACGTCATAGCCATTGAAAGCTCATGGCCACATCAATGTCATAGCCATTGAAAAGTCATAGCTACCTACAATGCCACAGGAATTGCATCGTCATAGCCACGAAAATGTCACAGCCATTGTAACGTCACTGGCAGTGTAATGATACAGATATATTTAAGTCAATGCAAATTTCAGTTCATAGCCATTTTGATATCATAGCCATTGGAACGTCATAGCCACTATGATGTCATAGAAACTGTGATGTCATAGCCATTGTGATGTCATAGCCATTGTGATGGCATAGCCATTGTGACATCACAGCGACTATAACATCATATATATTGTAAGGTCAAAGACACTGTAGTTTCATAGACATTGTTATGTCATTGCCGTTGACTTCGTAACCATCATGATGTCATAGACATGGTGATGGCATAGCCACTATAATGTCACAGCCATCGTAACGTGATAGGCACCACAATGTCATAGAGATAGTATAGTCATTTCCGCTGGCCTTTAATAGCCACTGTGACGTCATAGCCATTGTTAGGTCGTAGGCATTGTGACGTCATAGCCATTGAAAGCTCATGGCCACATCAATGTCATAGCCATTGAAAAGTCATAGCTACCTACAATGCCACAGGAATTGCATCGTCATAGCCACGAATATGTCACCGCCATTGGAACGTCACAGGCACTGTAATGACAGAGACATATTTAATCCAATGCAAATTTCAGGTCATAGCCATTTTGATGTCATAGCCATTGGAACGTCATAGCCACTATGATGTCATAGACTGTGATGTCATAGCCATTGTGATGTCATAGCCATTGTGATGGCATAGCCATTGTGACATCACAGCGACTATAACAGCATATATATTGTAAGGTCAAAGCCACTGTAGTTTCATAGACATTGTTATGTCATTGCCGTTGACTTCGTAACCATCATGATGTCATAGACATGGTGATGGCATAGCCACTATAATGTCACAGCCATCGTAACGTGATAGGCACCACAATGTCATAGAGATAGTATAGTCATTTCCGCTGTCCTGTAATAGCCACTGTGACGTCATGTCCATTGTCAGGTCGTAGGCATTGTGACGTCATAGCCATTGAAAGCTCATGGCCACATCAATGTCATAGCCATTGAAAAGTCATAGCTACCTACAATGCCACAGGAATTGCATCGTCATAGCCACGAAAATGTCACAGCCATTGTAACGTCACAGGCACTGTAATGACAGAGACATATTTAATCCAATGCAAATTTCAGGTCATAGCCATTTTGATGTCATAGCCATTGGAACGTCATAGCCACTATGATGTCATAGAAACTGTGATGTCATAGCCATTGTGATGTCATAGCCATTGTGATGGCATAGCCATTGTGACATCACAGCGACTATAACATCATATATATTGTAAGGTCAAAGCCACTGTAGTTTCATAGACATTGTTATGTCATTGCCGTTGACTTCGTAACCATCATGATGTCATAGACATGGTGATGGCATAGCCACTATAATGACACAGCCATCATAACGTGATAGGCACCACAATGTCATATAGTATAGTCATTTCCGCTGTCCTGTAATAGCCACTGTGACGTCATAGGCCTTGTCAGGTCGTAGGCATTGTGCCGTCATAGCCATTGAAAGCTCATGGCCACATCAATGTCATAGCCATTGAAAAGTCATAGCTACCTACAATGCCACAGGAATTGCATCGTCATAGCCACGAAAATGTCACAGCCATTGTAACGTCACTGGCAGTGTAATGACACAGATATATTTAAGTCAATGCAAATTTCAGTTCATAGCCATTTTGATGTCATAGCCATTGGAACGTCATAGCCACTATGATGTCATAGAAACTGTGATGGCATAGCCATTGTGATGGCATAGCCATTGTGACATCACAGCGACTATAACATCATATATACTGTAAGGTCAAAGCCACTGTAATTTCATAGACATTGTTATGTGATTGCCGTTGACTTCGTAACCATCATGATGTCATAGACATGGTGATGGCATAGCCACTATAATGACACAGCCATCGTAACGTGATAGGCATCACAATGTCATAGAGATAGCATAGTCATTTCCGCTGTCCTGTAATAGCCACTGTGACGTCATAGCCATTGAAAGCTCATGGCCACATCAATGTCATAGCCATTGAAAAGTCATAGCTACCTACAATGCCACAGGAATTGCATCGTCATAGCCACGAAAATGTCTCAGCCAGTGTAACGTCACAGGCACTGTAATGACAGACATATTTAAGTCAATGCAAATTTCAGGTCATAGCCATTTTGATGTCATAGCCATTGGAACGTCATAGCCACTATGTTGTCATAGAAACTGTGATGTCATAGCCATTGTGATGTCATAGCAATTGTGATGGCATAGCCATTGTGACATCACAGCGACTATAACATCATATATATTGTAAGGTCAAAGACACTGTAGTTTCATAGACATTGTTATGTCATTGCCGTTGACTTCGTAACCATCATGATGTCATAGACAAGGTGATGGCATAGCCACTATAATGACACAGCCATCGTAACGTGATAGGCACCACAATGTCATAGAGATAGTATAGTCATTTCCGCTGTCCTGTAATAGCCACTGTGACGTCATAGCCATTGTTAGGTCGTAGTCATTGTGACATCATAGCCATTGAAACTCATGGCCACATCAATGTCATAGCCATTGAAAAGTCATAGCTACCTACAATGCCACAGGAATTGCATCGTCATAGCCACGAAAATGTCACAGCCATTGTAACGTCACAGGCACTGTAATGACACAGACATATTTAAGTCAATGCAAATTTCAGGTCATAGCCATTTTGATGTCATAGCCATTGGAACGTCATAGCCACTATGATGTCATAGAAACTGTGATGTCATAGCCATTGTGATGGCATAGCCATTGTGATGGCATAGCCATTGGGACATCACAGCGACTATAACATCATATATATTGTAAGGTCAAAGACACTGTAGTTTCATAGACATTGTTATGTCATTGCCGTTGACTTCGTAACCATCATGATGTCATAGACATGGTGATGGCATACCCACTATAATGTCACAGCCATCGTAACGTGATAGGCACCACAATGTCATAGAGATAGTATAGGCATTTCCGCTGTCCTGTAATAGCCACTGTGACGTCATAGCCATTGTTAGGTCGTAGGCATTGTGACGTCATAGCCATTGAAAGCTCATGGCCACATCAATGTCATAGCCATTGAAAAGTCATAGCTACCTACAATGCCACAGGAATTGCATCGTCATAGCCACGAAAATGTCACAGCAGTTGTAACGTCACAGGCACTGTAATGACAGAGACATATTTAATCCAATGAAAATTTCAGGTCATAGCCATTTTGATGTCATAGCCATTGGAACGTCATAGCCACTATGATGTCATAGAAACTGTGATGTCATAGCCATTGTGATGGCATAGCCATTGTGATGGCACAGCCATTGCGACATCACAGCGAGTATAACATCATATATATTGTAAGGTCAAAGCCACTGTAGTTTCATAGACATTGTTATGTCATTGCCGTTGACTTCGTAACCATCATGATGTCATAGACATGGTGATGGCATAGCCACTATAATGTCACAGCCATCGTAACGTGATAGGCACCACAATGTCATAGAGATAGTATAGTCATTTCCGCTGTCCTGTAATAGCCACTGTGACGTCATAGCCATTGTTAGGTCGTAGGCATTGTGACGTCATAGCCATTGAAAGCTCATGGCCACATCAATGTCATAGCCATTGAAAAGTCATAGCTACCTACAATGCCACAGGAATTGCATCGTCATAGCCACGAAAATGTCACAGCCATTGTAACGTCACTGGCAGTGTAATGACACAGATATATTTAAGTCAATGCAAATTTCAGTTCATAGCCATTTTGATGTCATAGCCATTGGAACGTCATAGCCACTATGATGTCATAGACACTGTGATGTCATAGCCATTGTGATGTCATAGCCATTGTGATGGCATAGCCATTGTGACATCGCAGCGACTATAACATCATATATATTGTAAGGTCAAAGACACTGTAGTTTCATAGACATTGTTATGTCATTGCCGTTGACTTCATAACCATCATGATGTCATAGACATGGTGATGGCATAGCCACTATAATGTCACAGCCATCGTAACGTGATAGGCACCACAATGTCATAGAGATAGTATAGTCATTTCCGCTGTCCTGTAATAGCCACTGTGACGTCATAGCCATTGTTAGGTCGTAGGCATTGTGACGTCATAGCCATTGAAAGCTCATGGCCACATCAATGTCGTAGCCATTGAAAAGTCATAGCTACCTACAATGCCACAGGAATTGCATCGTCATAGCCACGAAAATGTCACAGCCATTGTAACGTCACTGGCAGTGTAATGACACAGATATATTTAAGTCAATGCAAATTTCAGGTCATAGCCATTTTGATGTCATAGCCATTGGAACGTCATAGCCACTATGATGTCATAGAAACTGTGATGTCATAGCCATTGTGATGTCATAGCCATTGTGATGGCATAGCCATTGTGACATCACAGCGAATGTAACATCATATATATTGTAAGGTCAAAGACACTGTAGTTTCATAGACATTGTTATGTCATTGCCGTTGACTTCGTAACCATCATGATATCATAGACATGGTGATGGCATAGCCACTATAATGTCACAGCCATCGTAACGTGATAGGCACCACAATGTCATAGAGATAGTATAGTCATTTCCGCTGGCCTTTAATAGCCACTGTGACGTCATAGCCATTGTTAGGTCGTAGGCATTATGACGTCATAGCCATTGAAACTCATGGCCACATCAATGTCATAGCCATTGAAAAGTCATAGCTACCTACAATGCCACAGGAATTGCATCGTCATAGCCACGAAAATGTCACAGCCATTGTAACGTCACAGGCACTGTAATGACACAGACATATTTAAGTCAATGCAAATTTCAGGTCATAGCCATTTTGATGTCATAGCCATTGGAACGTCATAGCCACTATGATGTCATAGAAACTGTGATGTCATAGCCATTGTGATGGCATAGCCATTGTGATGGCATAGCCATTGTGACATCACAGCGACTATAACATCATATATACTGTAAGGTCAAAGCCACTGTAGTTTCATAGACATTGTTATGTCATTGCCTTTGACTTCGTAACCATCATGATGTCATAGACATGGTGATGGCATAGCCACTATAATGACACAGCCATCGTAACGTGATAGGCACCACAATGTCATAGAGATTGTATAGTCATTTCCGCTGTCCTGTAATAGCCACTGTGACGTCATAGCCATTGTTAGGTCGTAGGCATTGTGACGTCATAGCCATTGAAAGCTCATGGCCACATCAATGTCATAGCCATTGAAAAGTCATAGCTACCTACAATGCCACAGGAATTGCATCGTCATAGCCACGAAAATGTCACAGCCATTGTAACGTCACTGGCAGTGTAATGATACAGATATATTTAAGTCAATGCAAATTTCAGTTCATAGCCATTTTGATATCATAGCCATTGGAACGTCATAGCCACTATGATGTCATAGAAACTGTGATGTCATAGCCATTGTGATGTCATAGCCATTGTGATGGCATAGCCATTGTGACATCACAGCGACTATAACATCATATATATTGTAAGGTCAAAGACACTGTAGTTTCATAGACATTGTTATGTCATTGCCGTTGACTTCGTAACCATCATGATGTCATAGACATGGTGATGGCATAGCCACTATAATGTCACAGCCATCGTAACGTGATAGGCACCACAATGTCATAGAGATAGTATAGTCATTTCCGCTGGCCTTTAATAGCCACTGTGACGTCATAGCCATTGTTAGGTCGTAGGCATTGTGACGTCATAGCCATTGAAAGCTCATGGCCACATCAATGTCATAGCCATTGAAAAGTCATAGCTACCTACAATGCCACAGGAATTGCATCGTCATAGCCACGAATATGTCACCGCCATTGGAACGTCACAGGCACTGTAATGACAGAGACATATTTAATCCAATGAAAATTTCAGGTCATAGCCATTTTGATGTCATAGCCATTGGAACGTCATAGCCACTATGATGTCATAGACTGTGATGTCATAGCCATTGTGATGTCATAGCCATTGTGATGGCATAGCCATTGTGACATCACAGCGACTATAACAGCATATATATTGTAAGGTCAAAGCCACTGTAGTTTCATAGACATTGTTATGTCATTGCCGTTGACTTCGTAACCATCATGATGTCATAGACATGGTGATGGCATAGCCACTATAATGTCACAGCCATCGTAACGTCATAGGCACCACAATGTCATAGAGATAGTATAGTCATTTCCGCTGTCCTGTAATAGCCACTGTGACGTCATGTCCATTGTCAGGTCGTAGGCATTGTGCCTTCATAGCCATTGAAAGCTCATGGCCACATCAATGTCATAGCCATTGAAAAGTCATAGCTACCTACAATGCCACAGGAATTGCATCGTCATAGCCACGAAAATGTCACAGCCATTGTAACGTCACTGGCAGTGTAATGACACAGATATATTTAAGTCAATGCAAATTTCAGTTCATAGCCATTTTGATGTCATAGCCATTGGAACGTCATAGCCACTATGATGTCATAGAAACTGTGATGGCATAGCCATTGTGATGGCATAGCCATTGTGACATCACAGCGACTATAACATCATATATACTGTAAGGTCAAAGCCACTGTAATTTCATAGACATTGTTATGTGATTGCCGTTGACTTCGTAACCATCATGATGTCATAGACATGGTGATGGCATAGCCACTATAATGACACAGCCATCGTAACGTGATAGGCATCACAATGTCATAGAGATAGTATAGTCATTTCCGCTGTCCTGTAATAGCCACTGTGACGTCATAGCCATTGAAAGCTCATGGCCACATCAATGTCATAGCCATTGAAAAGTCATAGCTACCTACAATGCCACAGGAATTGCATCGTCATAGCCACGAAAATGTCTCAGCCAGTGTAACGTCACAGGCACTGTAATGACAGACATATTTAAGTCAATGCAAATTTCAGGTCATAGCCATTTTGATGTCATAGCCATTGGAACGTCATAGCCACTATGATGTCATAGAAACTGTGATGTCATAGCCATTGTGATGTCATAGCCATTGTGATGGCATAGCCATTGTGACATCACAGCGACTATAACATAATATATATTGTAAGGTCAAAGACACTGTAGTTTCATAGACATTGTTATGTCATTGCCGTTGACTTCGTAACCATCATGATGTCATAGACATGGTGATGGCATAGCCACTATAATGTCACAGTCATCGTAACGTGATAGGCACCACAATGTCATAGAGATAGTATAGTCATTTCCGCTGGCCTTTAATAGCCACTGTGACGTCATAGCCATTGTTAGGTCGTAGGCATTGTGACGTCATAGCCATTGAAAGCTCATGGCCACATCAATGTCATAGCCATTGAAAAGTCATAGCTACCTACAATGCCACAGGAATTGCATCGTCATAGCCACGAAAATGTCACAGCCATTGTAACGTCACAGGCAATGTAATGACTCAGACATATTTAAGTCAATGCAAATTTCAGGTCATAGCCATTTTGATGTCATAGCCATTGGAACGTCATAGCCACTATGATGTCATAGAAACTGTGATGTCATAGCCATTGTGATGTCATAGCAATTGTGATGGCATAGCCATTGTGACATCACAGCGACTATAACATCATATATATTGTAAGGTCAAAGACACTGTAGTTTCATAGACATTGTTATGTCATTGCCGTTGACTTCGTAACCATCATGATGTCATAGACAAGGTGATGGCATAGCCACTATAATGACACAGCCATCGTAACGTGATAGGCACCACAATGTCATAGAGATAGTATAGTCATTTCCGCTGTCCTGTAATAGCCACTGTGACGTCATAGCCATTGTTAGGTCGTAGGCATTGTGACGTCATAGCCATTGAAACTCATGGCCACATCAATGTCATAGCCATTGAAAAGTCATAGCTACCTACAATGCCACAGGAATTGCATCGTCATAGCCACGAAAATGTCACAGCCATTGTAACGTCACAGGCACTGTAATGACACAGACATATTTAAGTCAATGCAAATTTCAGGTCATAGCCATTTTGATGTCATAGCCATTGGAACGTCATAGCCACTATGATGTCATAGAAACTGTGATGTCATAGCCATTGTGATGGCATAGCCATTGTGATGGCATAGCCATTGGGACATCACAGCGACTATAACATCATATATATTGTAAGGTCAAAGACACTGTAGTTTCATAGACATTGTTATGTCATTGCCGTTGACTTCGTAACCATCATGATGTCATAGACATGGTGATGGCATACCCACTATAATGTCACAGCCATCGTAACGTGATAGGCACCACAATGTCATAGAGATAGTATAGTCATTTCCGCTGGCCTTTAATAGCCACTGTGACGTCATAGCCATTGTTAGGTAGTAGGCATTGTGACGTCATAGCCATTGAAAGCTCATGGCCACATCAATGTCATAGCCATTGAAAAGTCATAGCTACCTACAATGCCACAGGAATTGCATCGTCATAGCCACGAAAATGTCACAGCCATTGTAACGTCACAGGCACTGTAATGACACAGACATATTTAAGTCAATGCAAATTTCAGGTCATAGCCATTTTGATGTCATAGCCATTGGAACGTCATAGCCACTATGATGTCATAGAAACTGTGATGTCATAGCCATTGTGATGGCATAGCCATTGTGATGGCATAGCCATTGTGACATCACAGCGACTATAACATCATATATACTGTAAGGTCAAAGCCACTGTAGTTTCATAGACATTGTTATGTCATTGCCGTTGACTTCGTAACCATCATGATGTCATAGACATGGTGATGGCATAGCCACTATAATGTCACAGCCATCGTAACGTGATAGGCACCACAATGTCATAGAGATAGTATAGTCATTTCCGCTGTCCTGTAATAGCCACTGTGACGTCATAGCCATTGTTAGGTCGTAGGCATTGTGACGTCATAGCCATTGAAACTCATGGCCACATCAATGTCATAGCCATTGAAAAGTCATAGCTACCTACAATGCCACAGGAATTGCATCGTCATAGCCACGAAAATGTCACAGCCATTGTAACGTCACAGGCACTGTAATGACACAGACATATTTAAGTCAATGCAAATTTCAGGTCATAGCCATTTTGATGTCATAGCCATTGGAACGTCATAGCCACTACGATGTCATAGAAACTGTGATGTCATAGCCATTGTGATGGCATAGCCATTGTGATGGCATAGCCATTGGGACATCACAGCGACTATAACATCATATATATTGTAAGGTCAAAGACACTGTAGTTTCATAGACATTGTTATGTCATTGCCGTTGACTTCGTAACCATCATGATGTCATAGACATGGTGATGGCATACCCACTATAATGTCACAGCCATCGTAACGTGATAGGCACCACAATGTCATAGAGATAGTATAGTCATTTCCGCTGTCCTGTAATAGCCACTGTGACGTCATAGCCATTGTTAGGTCGTAGGCATTGTGACGTCATAGCCATTGAAAGCTCATGGCCACATCAATGTCATAGCCATTGAAAAGTCATAGCTACCTACAATGCCACAGGAATTGCATCGTCATAGCCACGAAAATGTCACAGCCATTGTAACGTCACTGGCAGTGTAATGACACAGATATATTTAAGTCAATGCAAATTTCAGTTCATAGCCATTTTGATGTCATAGCCATTGGAACGTCATAGCCACTATGATGTCATAGACACTGTGATGTCATAGCCATTGTGATGTCATAGCCATTGTGATGGCATAGCCATTGTGACATCGCAGCGACTATAACATCATATATATTGTAAGGTCAAAGACACTGTAGTTTCATAGACATTGTTATGTCATTGCCGTTGACTTCATAACCATCATGATGTCATAGACATGGTGATGGCATAGCCACTATAATGTCACAGCCATCGTAACGTGATAGGCACCACAATGTCATAGAGATAGTATAGTCATTTCCGCTGTCCTGTAATAGCCACTGTGACGTCATAGCCATTGTTAGGTCGTAGGCATTGTGACGTCATAGCCATTGAAAGCTCATGGCCACATCAATGTCGTAGCCATTGAAAAGTCATAGCTACCTACAATGCCACAGGAATTGCATCGTCATAGCCACGAAAATGTCACAGCCATTGTAACGTCACTGGCAGTGTAATGACACAGATATATTTAAGTCAATGCAAATTTCAGGTCATAGCCATTTTGATGTCATAGCCATTGGAACGTCATAGCCACTATGATGTCATAGAAACTGTGATGTCATAGCCATTGTGATGTCATAGCCATTGTGATGGCATAGCCATTGTGACATCACAGCGAATGTAACATCATATATATTGTAAGGTCAAAGACACTGTAGTTTCATAGACATTGTTATGTCATTGCCGTTGACTTCGTAACCATCATGATATCATAGACATGGTGATGGCATAGCCACTATAATGTCACAGCCATCGTAACGTGATAGGCACCACAATGTCATAGAGATAGTATAGTCATTTCCGCTGGCCTTTAATAGCCACTGTGACGTCATAGCCATTGTTAGGTCGTAGGCATTATGACGTCATAGCCATTGAAACTCATGGCCACATCAATGTCATAGCCATTGAAAAGTCATAGCTACCTACAATGCCACAGGAATTGCATCGTCATAGCCACGAAAATGTCACAGCCATTGTAACGTCACAGGCACTGTAATGACACAGACATATTTAAGTCAATGCAAATTTCAGGTCATAGCCATTTTGATGTCATAGCCATTGGAACGTCATAGCCACTATGATGTCATAGAAACTGTGATGTCATAGCCATTGTGATGGCATAGCCATTGTGATGGCATAGCCATTGTGACATCACAGCGACTATAACATCATATATACTGTAAGGTCAAAGCCACTGTAGTTTCATAGACATTGTTATGTCATTGCCTTTGACTTCGTAACCATCATGATGTCATAGACATGGTGATGGCATAGCCACTATAATGACACAGCCATCGTAACGTGATAGGCACCACAATGTCATAGAGATTGTATAGTCATTTCCGCTGTCCTGTAATAGCCACTGTGACGTCATAGCCATTGTTAGGTCGTAGGCATTGTGACGTCATAGCCATTGAAAGCTCATGGCCACATCAATGTCATAGCCATTGAAAAGTCATAGCTACCTACAATGCCACAGGAATTGCATCGTCATAGCCACGAAAATGTCACAGCCATTGTAACGTCACTGGCAGTGTAATGATACAGATATATTTAAGTCAATGCAAATTTCAGTTCATAGCCATTTTGATATCATAGCCATTGGAACGTCATAGCCACTATGATGTCATAGAAACTGTGATGTCATAGCCATTGTGATGTCATAGCCATTGTGATGGCATAGCCATTGTGACATCACAGCGACTATAACATCATATATATTGTAAGGTCAAAGACACTGTAGTTTCATAGACATTGTTATGTCATTGCCGTTGACTTCGTAACCATCATGATGTCATAGACATGGTGATGGCATAGCCACTATAATGTCACAGCCATCGTAACGTGATAGGCACCACAATGTCATAGAGATAGTATAGTCATTTCCGCTGGCCTTTAATAGCCACTGTGACGTCATAGCCATTGTTAGGTCGTAGGCATTGTGACGTCATAGCCATTGAAAGCTCATGGCCACATCAATGTCATAGCCATTGAAAAGTCATAGCTACCTACAATGCCACAGGAATTGCATCGTCATAGCCACGAATATGTCACCGCCATTGGAACGTCACAGGCACTGTAATGACAGAGACATATTTAATCCAATGAAAATTTCAGGTCATAGCCATTTTGATGTCATAGCCATTGGAACGTCATAGCCACTATGATGTCATAGACTGTGATGTCATAGCCATTGTGATGTCATAGCCATTGTGATGGCATAGCCATTGTGACATCACAGCGACTATAACAGCATATATATTGTAAGGTCAAAGCCACTGTAGTTTCATAGACATTGTTATGTCATTGCCGTTGACTTCGTAACCATCATGATGTCATAGACATGGTGATGGCATAGCCACTATAATGTCACAGCCATCGTAACGTCATAGGCACCACAATGTCATAGAGATAGTATAGTCATTTCCGCTGTCCTGTAATAGCCACTGTGACGTCATGTCCATTGTCAGGTCGTAGGCATTGTGCCTTCATAGCCATTGAAAGCTCATGGCCACATCAATGTCATAGCCATTGAAAAGTCATAGCTACCTACAATGCCACAGGAATTGCATCGTCATAGCCACGAAAATGTCACAGCCATTGTAACGTCACTGGCAGTGTAATGACACAGATATATTTAAGTCAATGCAAATTTCAGTTCATAGCCATTTTGATGTCATAGCCATTGGAACGTCATAGCCACTATGATGTCATAGAAACTGTGATGGCATAGCCATTGTGATGGCATAGCCATTGTGACATCACAGCGACTATAACATCATATATACTGTAAGGTCAAAGCCACTGTAATTTCATAGACATTGTTATGTGATTGCCGTTGACTTCGTAACCATCATGATGTCATAGACATGGTGATGGCATAGCCACTATAATGACACAGCCATCGTAACGTGATAGGCATCACAATGTCATAGAGATAGTATAGTCATTTCCGCTGTCCTGTAATAGCCACTGTGACGTCATAGCCATTGAAAGCTCATGGCCACATCAATGTCATAGCCATTGAAAAGTCATAGCTACCTACAATGCCACAGGAATTGCATCGTCATAGCCACGAAAATGTCTCAGCCAGTGTAACGTCACAGGCACTGTAATGACAGACATATTTAAGTCAATGCAAATTTCAGGTCATAGCCATTTTGATGTCATAGCCATTGGAACGTCATAGCCACTATGATGTCATAGAAACTGTGATGTCATAGCCATTGTGATGTCATAGCCATTGTGATGGCATAGCCATTGTGACATCACAGCGACTATAACATAATATATATTGTAAGGTCAAAGACACTGTAGTTTCATAGACATTGTTATGTCATTGCCGTTGACTTCGTAACCATCATGATGTCATAGACATGGTGATGGCATAGCCACTATAATGTCACAGTCATCGTAACGTGATAGGCACCACAATGTCATAGAGATAGTATAGTCATTTCCGCTGGCCTTTAATAGCCACTGTGACGTCATAGCCATTGTTAGGTCGTAGGCATTGTGACGTCATAGCCATTGAAAGCTCATGGCCACATCAATGTCATAGCCATTGAAAAGTCATAGCTACCTACAATGCCACAGGAATTGCATCGTCATAGCCACGAAAATGTCACAGCCATTGTAACGTCACAGGCAATGTAATGACTCAGACATATTTAAGTCAATGCAAATTTCAGGTCATAGCCATTTTGATGTCATAGCCATTGGAACGTCATAGCCACTATGATGTCATAGAAACTGTGATGTCATAGCCATTGTGATGTCATAGCAATTGTGATGGCATAGCCATTGTGACATCACAGCGACTATAACATCATATATATTGTAAGGTCAAAGACACTGTAGTTTCATAGACATTGTTATGTCATTGCCGTTGACTTCGTAACCATCATGATGTCATAGACAAGGTGATGGCATAGCCACTATAATGACACAGCCATCGTAACGTGATAGGCACCACAATGTCATAGAGATAGTATAGTCATTTCCGCTGTCCTGTAATAGCCACTGTGACGTCATAGCCATTGTTAGGTCGTAGGCATTGTGACGTCATAGCCATTGAAACTCATGGCCACATCAATGTCATAGCCATTGAAAAGTCATAGCTACCTACAATGCCACAGGAATTGCATCGTCATAGCCACGAAAATGTCACAGCCATTGTAACGTCACAGGCACTGTAATGACACAGACATATTTAAGTCAATGCAAATTTCAGGTCATAGCCATTTTGATGTCATAGCCATTGGAACGTCATAGCCACTATGATGTCATAGAAACTGTGATGTCATAGCCATTGTGATGGCATAGCCATTGTGATGGCATAGCCATTGGGACATCACAGCGACTATAACATCATATATATTGTAAGGTCAAAGACACTGTAGTTTCATAGACATTGTTATGTCATTGCCGTTGACTTCGTAACCATCATGATGTCATAGACATGGTGATGGCATACCCACTATAATGTCACAGCCATCGTAACGTGATAGGCACCACAATGTCATAGAGATAGTATAGTCATTTCCGCTGGCCTTTAATAGCCACTGTGACGTCATAGCCATTGTTAGGTAGTAGGCATTGTGACGTCATAGCCATTGAAAGCTCATGGCCACATCAATGTCATAGCCATTGAAAAGTCATAGCTACCTACAATGCCACAGGAATTGCATCGTCATAGCCACGAAAATGTCACAGCCATTGTAACGTCACAGGCACTGTAATGACACAGACATATTTAAGTCAATGCAAATTTCAGGTCATAGCCATTTTGATGTCATAGCCATTGGAACGTCATAGCCACTATGATGTCATAGAAACTGTGATGTCATAGCCATTGTGATGGCATAGCCATTGTGATGGCATAGCCATTGTGACATCACAGCGACTATAACATCATATATACTGTAAGGTCAAAGCCACTGTAGTTTCATAGACATTGTTATGTCATTGCCGTTGACTTCGTAACCATCATGATGTCATAGACATGGTGATGGCATAGCCACTATAATGTCACAGCCATCGTAACGTGATAGGCACCACAATGTCATAGAGATAGTATAGTCATTTCCGCTGTCCTGTAATAGCCACTGTGACGTCATAGCCATTGTTAGGTCGTAGGCATTGTGACGTCATAGCCATTGAAACTCATGGCCACATCAATGTCATAGCCATTGAAAAGTCATAGCTACCTACAATGCCACAGGAATTGCATCGTCATAGCCACGAAAATGTCACAGCCATTGTAACGTCACAGGCACTGTAATGACACAGACATATTTAAGTCAATGCAAATTTCAGGTCATAGCCATTTTGATGTCATAGCCATTGGAACGTCATAGCCACTACGATGTCATAGAAACTGTGATGTCATAGCCATTGTGATGGCATAGCCATTGTGATGGCATAGCCATTGGGACATCACAGCGACTATAACATCATATATATTGTAAGGTCAAAGACACTGTAGTTTCATAGACATTGTTATGTCATTGCCGTTGACTTCGTAACCATCATGATGTCATAGACATGGTGATGGCATACCCACTATAATGTCACAGCCATCGTAACGTGATAGGCACCACAATGTCATAGAGATAGTATAGTCATTTCCGCTGGCCTTTAATAGCCACTGTGACGTCATAGCCATTGTTAGGTCGTAGGCATTGTGACGTCATAGCCATTGAAAGCTCATGGCCACATCAATGTCATAGCCATTGAAAAGTCATAGCTACCTACAATGCCACAGGAATTGCATCGTCATAGCCACGAAAATGTCACAGCCATTGTAACGTCACAGGCACTGTAATGACACAGACATATTTAAGTCAATGCAAATTTCAGGTCATAGCCATTTTGATGTCATAGCCATTGGAACGTCATAGCCACTATGATGTCATAGAAACTGTGATGTCATAGCCATTGTGATGGCATAGCCATTGTGATGGCATAGCCATTGTGACATCACAGCGACTATAACATCATATATACTGTAAGGTCAAAGCCACTGTAGTTTCATAGACATTGTTATGTCATTGCCGTTGACTTCGTAACCATCATGATGTCATAGACATGGTGATGGCATAGCCACTATAATGTCACAGCCATCGTAACGTGATAGGCACCACAATGTCATAGAGATAGTATAGTCATTTCCGCTGTCCTGTAATAGCCACTGTGACGTCATAGCCATTGTTAGGTCGTAGGCATTGTGACGTCATAGCCATTGAAAGCTCATGGCAAACATCAATGTCATAGCCATTGAAAAGTCATAGCTACCTACAATGCCACAGGAATTGCATCGTCATAGCCACGAAAATGTCACAGCCATTGTAACGTCACTGGCAGTGTAATGACACAGATATTTAAGTCAATGCAAATTTCAGTTCATAGCCATTTTGATGTCATAGCCATTGGAACGTCATAGCCACTATGATGTCATAGAAACTGTGATGGCATAGCCATTGTGATGGCATAGCCATTGTGACATCACAGCGACTATAACATCATATATACTGTAAGGTCAAAGCCACTGTAATTTCATAGACATTGTTATGTCATTGCCATTGACTTCGTAACCATCATGATGTCATAGACATGGTGATGGCATAGCCACTATAATGACACAGCCATCGTAACGTGATAGGCATCACAATGTCATAGAGATAGTATAGTCATTTCCGCTGTCCTGTAATAGCCACTGTGACGTCATAGCCATTGAAAGCTCATGGCCACATCAATGTCATAGCCATTGAAAAGTCATATCTACCTACAATGCCACAGGAATTGCATCGTCATAGCCACGAAAATGTCTCAGCCAGTGTAACGTCACAGGCACTGTAATGACAGACATATTTAAGTCAATGCAAATTTCAGGTCATAGCCATTTTGATGTCATAGCCATTGGAACGTCATAGCCACTATGATGTCATAGAAACTGTGATGTCATAGCCATTGTGATGTCATAGCCATTGTGATGGCATAGCCATTGTGACATCACAGCGACTATAACATAATATATATTGTAAGGTCAAAGACACTGTAGTTTCATAGACATTGTTATGTCATTGCCGTTGACTTCGTAACCATCATGATGTCATAGACATGGTGATGGCATAGCCACTATAATGTCACAGCCATCGTAACGTGATAGGCACCACAATGTCATAGAGATAGTATAGTCATTTCCGCTGGCCTTTAATAGCCACTGTGACGTCATAGCCATTGTTAGGTCGTAGGCATTGTGACGTCATAGCCATTGAAAGCTCATGGCCACATCAATGTCATAGCCATTGAAAAGTCATAGCTACCTACAATGCCACAGGAATTGCATCGTCATAGCCACGAAAATGTCACAGCCATTGTAACGTCACAGGCACTGTAATGACTCAGACATATTTAAGTCAATGCAAATTTCAGGTCATAGCCATTTTGATGTCATAGCCATTGGAACGTCATAGCCACTATGATGTCATAGAAACTGTGATGTCATAGCCATTGTGATGGCATAGCCATTGTGATGGCATAGCCATTGGGACATCACAGCGACTATAACATCATATATATTGTAAGGTCAAAGACACTGTAGTTTCATAGACATTGTTATGTCATTGCCGTTGACTTTGTAACCATCATGATGTCATAGACATGGTGATGGCATACCCACTATAATGTCACAGCCATCGTAACGTGATAGGCACCACAATGTCATAGAGATAGTATAGTCATTTCCGCTGGCCTTTAATAGCCACTGTGACGTCATAGCCATTGTTAGGTCGTAGGCATTGTGACGTCATAGACATTGAAAGCTCATGGCCACATCAATGTCATAGCCATTGAAAAGTCATAGCTACCTACAATGCCACAGGAATTGCATCGTCATAGCCACGAAAATGTCACAGCCATTGTAACGTCACAGGCACTGTAATGACACAGACATATTTAAGTCAATGCAAATTTCAGGTCATAGCCATTTTGATGTCATAGCCATTGGAACGTCATAGCCACTATGATGTCATAGAAACTGTGATGTCATAGCCATTGTGATGGCATAGCCATTGTGATGGCATAGCCATTGTGACATCACAGCGACTATAACATCATATATACTGTAAGGTCAAAGCCACTGTAGTTTCATAGACATTGTTATGTCATTGCCGTTGACTTCGTAACCATCATGATGTCATAGACATGGTGATGGCATAGCCACTATAATGACACAGCCATCGTAACCTGATAGGCACCACAATGTCATATAGTATAGTCATTTCCGCTGTCCTGTAATAGCCACTGTGACGTCATAGCCATTGTCAGGTCGTAGGCATTGTGACGTCATAGCCATTGAAAGCTCATGGCCACATCAATGTCATAGCCATTGAAAAGTCATAGCTACCTACAATGCCACAGGAATTGCATCGTCATAGCCACGAAAATGTCACAGCCATTGTAACGTCACAGGCACTGTAATGACACAGACATATTTAAGTCAAAGCAAATTTCAGATGATAGCCATTTTGATGTCATAGCCATTGGAACGTCATAGCCACTATGATGTCATAGAAACTGTGATGTCATAGCCATTGTGATGTCATAGCCATTGTGATGGCATAGCCATTGTGACATCACAGCGACTATAACATCATATATATTGTAAGGTCAAAGCCACTGTAGTTTCATAGACATTGTTATGTCATTGTCGTTGACTTCGTAACCATCATGATGTCATAGACATGGTGATGGCATAGCCACTATAATGACACAGCCATCGTAACGTGATAGGCACCACAATGTCATAGAGATTGTATAGTCATTTCCGCTGTCCTGTAATAGCCACTGTGACGTCATAGCCATTGTTAGGTCGTAGGCATTGTGACGTCATAGCCATTGAAAGCTCATGGCCACATCAATGTCATAGCCATTGAAAAGTCATAGCTACCTACAATGCCACAGGAATTGCATCGTCATAGCCACGAAAATGTCACAGCCATTGTAATGTCACTGGCAGTGTAATGACACAGATATATTTAAGTCAATGCAAATTTCAGTTCATAGCCATTTTGATGTCATAGCCATTGGAACGTCATAGCCACTATGATGTCATAGAAACTGTGATGTCATAGCCATTGTGATGTCATAGCCATTGTGATGGCATAGCCATTGGGACATCACAGCGACTATAACATCATATATATTGTAAGGTCAAAGCCACTGTAGTTTCATAGACATTGTTATGTCATTGCCGTTGACTTCGTAACCATCATGATGTCATATACATGGTGATGGCATAGCCACTATAATGACACAGCCATCGTAACGTGATAGGCACCACAATGTCATAGAGATTGTATAGTCATTTCCGCTGTCCTGTATTAGCCACTGTGACGTCATAGCCATTGTTAGGTCGTAGGCATTGTGACGTCATAGCCATTGAAAGCTCATGGCCACATCAATGTCATAGCCATTGAAAAGTCATAGCTACCTACAATGCCACAGGAATTGCATCGTCATAGCCACGAAAATGTCACAGCCATTGTAACGTCACTGGCAGTGTAATGACACAGATATATTTAAGTCAATGCAAATTTCAGTTCATAGCCATTTTGATGTCATAGCCATTGGAACGTCATAGCCACTATGATGTCATAGAAACTGTGATGGCATAGCCATTGTGATGGCATAGCCATTGTGACATCACAGCGACTATAACATCATATATACTGTAAGGTCAAAGCCACTGTAATTTCATAGACATTGTTATGTCATTGCCGTTGACTTCGTAACCATCATGATGTCATAGACATGGTGATGGCATAGCCACTATAATGACACAGCCATCGTAACGTGATAGGCATCACAATGTCATAGAGATAGTATAGTCATTTCCGCTGTCCTGTAATAGCCACTGTGACGTCATAGCCATTGAAAGCTCATGGCCACATCAATGTCATAGCCATTGAAAAGTCATAGCTACCTACAATGCCACAGGAATTGCATCGTCATAGCCACGAAAATGTCTCAGCCAGTGTAACGTCACAGGCACTGTAATGACAGACATATTTAAGTCAATGCAAATTTCAGGTCATAGCCATTTTGATGTCATAGCCATTGGAACGTCATAGCCACTATGATGTCATAGAAACTGTGATGTCATAGCCATTGTGATGTCATAGCCATTGTGATGGCATAGCCATTGTGACATCACAGCGACTATAACATAATATATATTGTAAGGTCAAAGACACTGTAGTTTCATAGACATTGTTATGTCATTGCCGTTGACTTCGTAACCATCATGATGTCATAGACATGGTGATGGCATAGCCACTATAATGTCACAGCCATCGTAACGTGATAGGCACCACAATGTCATAGAGATAGTATAGTCATTTCCGCTGGCCTTTAATAGTCACTGTGACGTCATAGCCATTGTTAGGTCGTAGGCATTGTGACGTCATAGCCATTGAAAGCTCATGGCCACATCAATGTCATAGCCATTGAAAAGTCATAGCTACCTACAATGCCACAGGAATTGCATCGTCATAGCCACGAAAATGTCACAGCCATTGTAACGTCACAGGCACTGTAATGACTCAGACATATTTAAGTCAATGCAAATTTCAGGTCATAGCCATTTTGATGTCATAGCCATTGGAACGTCATAGCCACTATGATGTCATAGAAACTGTGATGTCATAGCCATTGTGATGTCATAGCCATTGTGATGGCATAGCCATTGTGACATCACAGCGACTATAACATCATATATATTGTAAGGTCAAAGACACTGTAGTTTCATAGACATTGTTATGTCATTGCCGTTGACTTCGTAACCATCATGATGTCATAGACAAGGTGATGGCATAGCCACTATAATGACACAGCCATCGTAACGTGATAGGCACCACAATGTCATAGAGATAGTATAGTCATTTCCGCTGTCCTGTAATAGCCACTGTGACGTCATAGCCATTGTTAGGTCGTAGGCATTGTGACGTCATAGCCATTGAAACTCATGTCCACATCAATGTCATAGCCATTGAAAAGTCATAGCTACCTACAATGCCACAGGAATTGCATCGTCATAGCCACGAAAATGTCACAGCCATTGTAACGTCACAGGCACTGTAATGACACAGACATATTTAAGTCAATGCAAATTTCAGGTCATAGCCATTTTGATGTCATAGCCATTGGAACGTCATAGCCACTATGATGTCATAGAAACTGTGATGTCATAGCCATTGTGATGGCATAGCCATTGTGATGGCATAGCCATTGGGACATCACAGCGACTATAACATCATATATATTGTAAGGTCAAAGACACTGTAGTTTCATAGACATTGTTATGTCATTGCCGTTGACTTTGTAACCATCATGATGTCATAGACATGGTGATGGCATACCCACTATAATGTCACAGCCATCGTAACGTGATAGGCACCACAATGTCATAGAGATAGTATAGTCATTTCCGCTGGCCTTTAATAGCCACTGTGACGTCATAGCCATTGTTAGGTCGTAGGCATTGTGACGTCATAGCCATTGAAAGCTCATGGCCACATCAATGTCATAGCCATTGAAAAGTCATAGCTACCTACAATGCCACAGGAATTGCATCGTCATAGCCACGAAAATGTCACAGCCATTGTAACGTCACAGGCACTGTAATGACACAGACATATTTAAGTCAATGCAAATTTCAGGTCATAGCCATTTTGATGTCATAGCCATTGGAACGTCATAGCCACTATGATGTCATAGAAACTGTGATGTCATAGCCATTGTGATGGCATAGCCATTGTGATGGCATAGCCATTGTGACATCACAGCGACTATAACATCATATATACTGTAAGGTCAAAGCCACTGTAGTTTCATAGACATTGTTATGTCATTGCCGTTGACTTCGTAACCATCATGATGTCATAGACATGGTGATGGCATAGCCACTATAATGACACAGCCATCGTAACGTGATAGGCACCACAAAGTCATATAGTATAGTCATTTCCGCTGTCCTGTAATAGCCACTGTGACGTCATAGCCATTGTCAGGTCGTAGGCATTGTGACGTCATAGCCATTGAAAGCTCATGGCCACATCAATGTCATAGCCATTGAAAAGTCATAGCTACCTACAATGCCACAGGAATTGCATCGTCATAGCCACGAAAATGTCACAGCCATTGTAACGTCACAGGCACTGTAATGACACAGACATATTTAAGTCAAAGCAAATTTCAGATGATAGCCATTTTGATGTCATAGCCATTGGAACGTCATAGCCACTATGATGTCATAGAAACTGTGATGTCATAGCCATTGTGATGTCATAGCCATTGTGATGGCATAGCCATTGTGACATCACAGCGACTATAACATCATATATATTGTAAGGTCAAAGCCACTGTAGTTTCATAGACATTGTTATGTCATTGTCGTTGACTTCGTAACCATCATGATGTCATAGACATGGTGATGGCATAGCCACTATAATGACACAGCCATCGTAACGTGATAGGCACCACAATGTCATAGAGATTGTATAGTCATTTCCGCTGTCCTGTAATAGCCACTGTGACGTCATAGCCATTGTTAGGTCGTAGGCATTGTGACGTCATAGCCATTGAAAGCTCATGGCCACATCAATGTCATAGCCATTGAAAAGTCATAGCTACCTACAATGCCACAGGAATTGCATCGTCATAGCCACGAAAATGTCACAGCCATTGTAATGTCACTGGCAGTGTAATGACACAGATATATTTAAGTCAATGCAAATTTCAGTTCATAGCCATTTTGATGTCATAGCCATTGGAACGTCATAGCCACTATGATGTCATAGAAACTGTGATGTCATAGCCATTGTGATGTCATAGCCATTGTGATGGCATAGCCATTGGGACATCACAGCGACTATAACATCATATATATTGTAAGGTCAAAGCCACTGTAGTTTCATAGACATTGTTATGTCATTGCCGTTGACTTCGTAACCATCATGATGTCATATACATGGTGATGGCATAGCCACTATAATGACACAGCCATCGTAACGTGATAGGCACCACAATGTCATAGAGATTGTATAGTCATTTCCGCTGTCCTGTATTAGCCACTGTGACGTCATAGCCATTGTTAGGTCGTAGGCATTGTGACGTCATAGCCATTGAAAGCTCATGGCCACATCAATGTCATAGCCATTGAAAAGTCATAGCTACCTACAATGCCACAGGAATTGCATCGTCATAGCCACGAAAATGTCACAGCCATTGTAACGTCACTGGCAGTGTAATGACACAGATATATTTAAGTCAATGCAAATTTCAGTTCATAGCCATTTTGATGTCATAGCCATTGGAACGTCATAGCCACTATGATGTCATAGAAACTGTGATGGCATAGCCATTGTGATGGCATAGCCATTGTGACATCACAGCGACTATAACATCATATATACTGTAAGGTCAAAGCCAGTGTAATTTCATAGACATTGTTATGTCATTGCCGTTGACTTCGTAACCATCATGATGTCATAGACATGGTGATGGCATAGCCACTATAATGACACAGCCATCGTAACGTGATAGGCATCACAATGTCATAGAGATAGTATAGTCATTTCCGCTGTCCTGTAATAGCCACTGTGACGTCATAGCCATTGAAAGCTCATGGCCACATCAATGTCATAGCCATTGAAAAGTCATAGCTACCTACAATGCCACAGGAATTGCATCGTCATAGCCACGAAAATGTCTCAGCCAGTGTAACGTCACAGGCACTGTAATGACAGACATATTTAAGTCAATGCAAATTTCAGGTCATAGCCATTTTGATGTCATAGCCATTGGAACGTCATAGCCACTATGATGTCATAGACTGTGATGTCATAGCCATTGTGATGTCATAGCCATTGTGATGGCATAGCCATTGTGACATCACAGCGACTATAACATAATATATATTGTAAGGTCAAAGACACTGTAGTTTCATAGACATTGTTATGTCATTGCCATTGACTTCGTAACCATCATGATGTCATAGACATGGTGATGGCATAGCCACTATAATGTCACAGCCATCGTAACGTGATAGGCACCACAATGTCATAGAGATAGTATAGTCATTTCCGCTGGCCTTTAATAGCCACTGTGACGTCATAGCCATTGTTAGGTCGTAGGCATTGTGACGTCATAGCCATTGAAAGCTCATGGCCACATCAATGTCATAGCCATTGAAAAGTCATAGCTACCTACAATGCCACAGGAATTGCATCGTCATAGCCACGAAAATGTCACAGCCATTGTAACGTCACAGGCACTGTAATGACTCAGACATATTTAAGTCAATGCAAATTTCAGGTCATAGCCATTTTGATGTCATAGCCATTGGAACGTCATAGCCACTATGATCTCATAGAAACTGTGATGTCATAGCCATTGTGATGTCATAGCAATTGTGATGGCATAGCCATTGTGACATCACAGCGACTATAACATCATATATATTGTAAGGTCAAAGACACTGTAGTTTCATAGACATTGTTATGTCATTGCCGTTGACTTCGTAACCATCATGATGTCATAGACAAGGTGATGGCATAGCCACTATAATGACACAGCCATCGTAACGTGATAGGCACCACAATGTCATAGAGATAGTATAGTCATTTCCGCTGTCCTGTAATAGCCACTGTGACGTCATAGCCATTGTTAGGTCGTAGGCATTGTGACGTCATAGCCATTGAAACTCATGGCCACATCAATGTCATAGCCATTGAAAAGTCATAGCTACCTACAATGCCACAGGAATTGCATCGTCATAGCCACGAAAATGTCACAGCCATTGTAACGTCACAGGCACTGTAATGACACAGACATATTTAAGTCAATGCAAATTTCAGGTCATAGCCATTTTGATGTCATAGCCATTGGAACGTCATAGCCACTATGATGTCATAGAAACTGTGATGTCATAGCCATTGTGATGGCATAGCCATTGTGATGGCATAGCCATTGTGACATCACAGCTACTATAACATCATATATACTGTAAGGTCAAAGCCACTGTAGTTTCATAGACATTGTTATGTCATTGCCGTTGACTTCGTAAACATCATGATGTCATAGACATGGTGATGGCATAGCCACTATAATGACACAGCCATCGTAACGTGATAGGCACCACAATGTCATATAGTATAGTCATTTCCGCTGTCCTGTAATAGCCACTGTGACGTCATAGCCATTGTCAGGTCGTAGGCATTGTGACGTCATAGCCATTGAAAGCTCATGGCCACATCAATGTCATAGCCATTGAAAAGTCATAGCTACCTACAATGCCACAGGAATTGCATCGTCATAGCCACGAAAATGTCACAGCCATTGTAACGTCACAGGCACTGTAATGACACAGACATATTTAAGTCAAAGCAAATTTCAGATGATAGCCATTTTGATGTCATAGCCATTGGAACGTCATAGCCACTATGATGTCATAGAAACTGTGATGTCATAGCCATTGTGATGTCATAGCCATTGTGATGGCATAGCCATTGTGACATCACAGCGACTATAACATCATATATATTGTAAGGTCAAAGCCACTGTAGTTTCATAGACATTGTTATGTCATTGCCGTTGACTTCGAAACCATCATGATGTCATAGACATGGTGATGGCATAGCCACTATAATGACACAGCCATCGTAACGTGATAGGCACCACAATGTTATAGAGATTGTATAGTCATTTCCGCTGTCCTGTAATAGCCTCTGTGACGTCATAGCCATTGTTAGGTCGTAGGCATTGTGACGTCATAGCCATTGAAAGCTCATGGCCATATCAATGTCATAGCCATTGAAAAGTCATAGCTACCTACAATGCCACAGGAATTGCATCGTCATAGCCACGAAAATGTCACAGCCATTGTAACGTCACTGGCAGTGTAATGACACAGATATATTTAAGTCAATGCAAATTTCAGTTCATAGCCATTTTGATGTCATAGCCATTGGAACGTCATAGCCACTATGATGTCATAGAAACTGTGATGTCATAGCCATTGTGATGTCATAGCCATTGTGATGGCATAGCCATTGTGACATCACAGCGACTATAACATCATATATATTGTAAGGTCAAAGACACTGTAGTTTCATAGACATTGTTATGTCATTGCCGTTGACTTCGTAACCATCATGATGTCATAGACATGGTGATGGCATAGCCACTATAATGTCACAGCCATCGTAACGTGATAGGCACCACAATGTCATAGAGATAGTATAGTCATTTCCGCTGGCCTTTAATAGCCACTGTGACGTCATAGCCATTGTTAGGTCGTAGGCATTGTGACGTCATAGCCATTGAAACTCATGGCCACATCAATGTCATAGCCATTGAAAAGTCATAGTTACCTACAATGCCACAGGAATTGCATCGTCATAGCCACGAAAATGTCACAGCCATTGTAACGTCACAGGCACTGTAATGACACAGACATATTTAAGTCAATGCAAATTTCAGGTCATAGCCATTTTGATGTCATAGCCTTTGGAACGTCATAGCCACTATGATGTCATAGAAACTGTGATGTCATAGCCATTGTGATGGCATAGCCATTGTGATGGCATAGCCATTGTGACATCACAGCGACGATAACGTCATATATACTGTAAGGTCAAAGCCACTGTAATTTCATAGACATTGTTATGTCATTGCCGTTGACTTCGTAACCATCATGATGTCATAGACATGGTGATGGCATAGCCACTATAATGACACAGCCATCGTAACGTGATAGGCATCACAATGTCATAGAGATAGTATAGTCATTTCCGCTGTCCTGTAATAGCCACTGTGACGTCATAGCCATTGTTAGGTCGTAGGCATTGTGACGTCATAGCCATTGAAAGCTCATGGCCACATCAATGTCATAGCCATTGAAAAGTCATAGCTACCTACAATGCCACAGGAATTGCATCGTCATAGCCACGAAAATGTCACAGCCATTGTAACGTCACTGGCAGTGTAATGACACAGATATATTTAAGTCAATGCAAATTTCAGTTCATAGCCATTTTGATGTCATAGCCATTGGAACGTCATAGCCACTATGATGTCATAGAAACTGTGATGGCATAGCCATTGTGATGGCATAGCCATTGTGACATCACAGCGACTATAACATCATATATACTGTAAGGTCAAAGCCAGTGTAATTTCATAGACATTGTTATGTCATTGCCGTTGACTTCGTAACCATCATGATGTCATAGACATGGTGATGGCATAGCCACTATAATGACACAGCCATCGTAACGTGATAGGCATCACAATGTCATAGAGATAGTATAGTCATTTCCGCTGTCCTGTAATAGCCACTGTGACGTCATAGCCATTGAAAGCTCATGGCCACATCAATGTCATAGCCATTGAAAAGTCATAGCTACCTACAATGCCACAGGAATTGCATCGTCATAGCCACGAAAATGTCTCAGCCAGTGTAACGTCACAGGCACTGTAATGACAGACATATTTAAGTCAATGCAAATTTCAGGTCATAGCCATTTTGATGTCATAGCCATTGGAACGTCATAGCCACTATGATGTCATTAAAACTGTGATGTCATAGCCATTGTGATGTCATAGCCATTGTGATGGCATAGCCATTGTGACATCACAGCGACTATAACATAATATATATTGTAAGGTCAAAGACACTGTAGTTTCATAGACATTGTTATGTCATTGCCATTGACTTCGTAACCATCATGATGTCATAGACATGGTGATGGCATAGCCACTATAATGTCACAGCCATCGTAACGTGATAGGCACCACAATGTCATAGAGATAGTATAGTCATTTCCGCTGGCCTTTAATAGCCACTGTGACGTCATAGCCATTGTTAGGTCGTAGGCATTGTGACGTCATAGCCATTGAAAGCTCATGGCCACATCAATGTCATAGCCATTGAAAAGTCATAGCTACCTACAATGCCACAGGAATTGCATCGTCATAGCCACGAAAATGTCACAGCCATTGTAACGTCACAGGCACTGTAATGACTCAGACATATTTAAGTCAATGCAAATTTCAGGTCATAGCCATTTTGATGTCATAGCCATTGGAACGTCATAGCCACTATGATCTCATAGAAACTGTGATGTCATAGCCATTGTGATGTCATAGCAATTGTGATGGCATAGCCATTGTGACATCACAGCGACTATAACATCATATATATTGTAAGGTCAAAGACACTGTAGTTTCATAGACATTGTTATGTCATTGCCGTTGACTTCGTAACCATCATGATGTCATAGACAAGGTGATGGCATAGCCACTATAATGACACAGCCATCGTAACGTGATAGGCACCACAATGTCATAGAGATAGTATAGTCATTTCCGCTGTCCTGTAATAGCCACTGTGACGTCATAGCCATTGTTAGGTCGTAGGCATTGTGACGTCATAGCCATTGAAACTCATGGCCACATCAATGTCATAGCCATTGAAAAGTCATAGCTACCTACAATGCCACAGGAATTGCATCGTCATAGCCACGAAAATGTCACAGCCATTGTAACGTCACAGGCACTGTAATGACACAGACATATTTAAGTCAATGCAAATTTCAGGTCATAGCCATTTTGATGTCATAGCCATTGGAACGTCATAGCCACTATGATGTCATAGAAACTGTGATGTCATAGCCATTGTGATGGCATAGCCATTGTGATGGCATAGCCATTGTGACATCACAGCTACTATAACATCATATATACTGTAAGGTCAAAGCCACTGTAGTTTCATAGACATTGTTATGTCATTGCCGTTGACTTCGTAAACATCATGATGTCATAGACATGGTGATGGCATAGCCACTATAATGACACAGCCATCGTAACGTGATAGGCACCACAATGTCATATAGTATAGTCATTTCCGCTGTCCTGTAATAGCCACTGTGACGTCATAGCCATTGTCAGGTCGTAGGCATTGTGACGTCATAGCCATTGAAAGCTCATGGCCACATCAATGTCATAGCCATTGAAAAGTCATAGCTACCTACAATGCCACAGGAATTACATCGTCATAGCCACGAAAATGTCACAGCCATTGTAACGTCACAGGCACTGTAATGACACAGACATATTTAAGTCAAAGCAAATTTCAGATGATAGCCATTTTGATGTCATAGCCATTGGAACGTCATAGCCACTATGATGTCATAGAAACTGTGATGTCATAGCCATTGTGATGTCATAGCCATTGTGATGGCATAGCCATTGTGACATCACAGCGACTATAACATCATATATATTGTAAGGTCAAAGCCACTGTAGTTTCATAGACATTGTTATGTCATTGCCGTTGACTTCGAAACCATCATGATGTCATAGACATGGTGATGGCATAGCCACTATAATGACACAGCCATCGTAACGTGATAGGCACCACAATGTCATAGAGATTGTATAGTCATTTCCGCTGTCCTGTAATAGCCTCTGTGACGTCATAGCCATTGTTAGGTCGTAGGCATTGTGACGTCATAGCCATTGAAAGCTCATGGCCATATCAATGTCATAGCCATTGAAAAGTCATAGCTACCTACAATGCCACAGGAATTGCATCGTCATAGCCACGAAAATGTCTCAGCCAGTGTAACGTCACAGGCACTGTAATGACACAGACATATTTAAGTCAATGCAAATTTCAGGTCATAGCCATTTTGATGTCATAGCCATTGGAACGTCATAGCCACTATGATGTCATAGAAACTGTGATGTCATAGCCATTGTGATGTCATAGCCATTGTGATGGCATAGCCATTGGGACATCACAGCGACTATAACATCATATATATTGTAAGGTCAAAGCCACTGTAGTTTCATAGACATTGTTATGTCATTGCCGTTGACTTCGTAACCATCATGATGTCATAGACATGGTGATGGCATAGCCACTATAATGACACAGCCATCGTAACGTGATAGGCACCACAATGTCATAGAGATTGTATAGTCATTTCCGCTGGCCTTCAATAGCCACTGTGACGTCATAGCCATTGTTAGGTCATAGCCATTGTTAGGTCGTTGGCATTGTGACGTCATCGCCATTGAAAGCTCATGGCCACATCAATGTCATAGCCATTGAAAAGTCATAGCTACCTACAATGCCACAGGAATTGCATCGTCATAGCCACGAAAATGTCACAGCCATTGTAACGTCACAGGCACTGTAATGACACAGACATATTTAAGTCAATGCAAATTTCAGGTCATAGCCATTTTGATGTCATAGCCATTGGAACGTCATAGCCACTATGATGTCATAGAAACTGTGATGTCATAGCCATTGTGATGGCATAGCCATTGTGATGGCATAGCCATTGTGACATCACAGCGACTATAACATCATATATACTGTAAGGTCAAAGCCACTGTAGTTTCATAGACATTGTTATGTCATTGCCGTTGACTTCGTAACCATCATGATGTCATAGACATGGTGATGGCATAGCCACTATAATGACACAGCCATCGTAACGTGATAGGCACCACAATGTCATATAGTATAGTCATTTCCGCTGTCCTGTAATAGCCACTGTGACGTCATAGCCATTGTCAGGTCGTAGGCATTGTGACGTCATAGCCATTGAAAGCTCATGGCCACATCAATGTCATAGCCATTGAAAAGTCATAGCTACCTACAATGCCACAGGAATTGCATCGTCATAGCCACGAAAATGTCACAGCCATTGTAACGTCACAGGCACTGTAATGACTCAGACATATTTAAGTCAATGCAAATTTCAGGTCATAGCCATTTTGATGTCATAGCCATTGGAACGTCATAGCCACTATGATCTCATAGAAACTGTGATGTCATAGCCATTGTGATGTCATAGCCATTGTGATGGCATAGCCATTGTGACATCACAGCGACTATAACATCATATATATTGTAAGGTCAAAGCCACTGTAGTTTCATAGACATTGTTATGTCATTGCCGTTGACTTCGAAACCATCATGATGTCATAGACATGGTGATGGCATAGCCACTATAATGACACAGCCATCGTAACGTGATAGGCACCACAATGTCATAGAGATTGTATAGTCATTTCCGCTGTCCTGTAATAGCCTCTGTGACGTCATAGCCATTGTTAGGTCGTAGGCATTGTGACGTCATAGCCATTGAAAGCTCATGGCCATATCAATGTCATAGCCATTGAAAAGTCATAGCTACCTACAATGCCACAGGAATTGCATCGTCATAGCCACGAAAATGTCTCAGCCAGTGTAACGTCACAGGCACTGTAATGACACAGACATATTTAAGTCAATGCAAATTTCAGGTCATAGCCATTTTGATGTCATAGCCATTGGAACGTCATAGCCACTATGATGTCATAGAAACTGTGATGTCATAGCCATTGTGATGTCATAGCCATTGTGATGGCATAGCCATTGGGACATCACAGCGACTATAACATCATATATATTGTAAGGTCAAAGCCACTGTAGTTTCATAGACATTGTTATGTCATTGCCGTTGACTTCGTAACCATCATGATGTCATAGACATGGTGATGGCATAGCCACTATAATGACACAGCCATCGTAACGTGATAGGCACCACAATGTCATAGAGATTGTATAGTCATTTCCGCTGGCCTTCAATAGCCACTGTGACGTCATAGCCATTGTTAGGTCATAGCCATTGTTAGGTCGTTGGCATTGTGACGTCATCGCCATTGAAAGCTCATGGCCACATCAATGTCATAGCCATTGAAAAGTCATAGCTACCTACAATGCCACAGGAATTGCATCGTCATAGCCACGAAAATGTCACAGCCATTGTAACGTCACAGGCACTGTAATGACACAGACATATTTAAGTCAATGCAAATTTCAGGTCATAGCCATTTTGATGTCATAGCCATTGGAACGTCATAGCCACTATGATGTCATAGAAACTGTGATGTCATAGCCATTGTGATGGCATAGCCATTGTGATGGCATAGCCATTGTGACATCACAGCGACTATAACATCATATATACTGTAAGGTCAAAGCCACTGTAGTTTCATAGACATTGTTATGTCATTGCCGTTGACTTCGTAACCATCATGATGTCATAGACATGGTGATGGCATAGCCACTATAATGACACAGCCATCGTAACGTGATAGGCACCACAATGTCATATAGTATAGTCATTTCCGCTGTCCTGTAATAGCCACTGTGACGTCATAGCCATTGTCAGGTCGTAGGCATTGTGACGTCATAGCCATTGAAAGCTCATGGCCACATCAATGTCATAGCCATTGAAAAGTCATAGCTACCTACAATGCCACAGGAATTGCATCGTCATAGCCACGAAAATGTCACAGCCATTGTAACGTCACAGGCACTGTAATGACTCAGACATATTTAAGTCAATGCAAATTTCAGGTCATAGCCATTTTGATGTCATAGCCATTGGAACGTCATAGCCACTATGATGTCATAGAAACTGTGATGTCATAGCCATTGTGATGTCATAGCCATTGTGATGGCATAGCCATTGTGACATCACAGCGACTATAACATCATATATATTGTAAGGTCAAAGCCACTGTAGTTTCATAGACATTGTTATGTCATTGCCGTTGACTTCGTAACCATCATGATGTCATAGACATGGTGATGGCATAGCCACTATAATGACACAGCCATCGTAACGTGATAGGCACCACAATGTCATAGAGATTGTATAGTCATTTCCGCTGTCCTGTAATAGCCACTGTGACGTCATAGCCATTGTTAGGTCGTAGGCATTGTGACGTCATAGCCATTGAAAGCTCATGGCCACATCAATGTCATAGCCATTGAAAAGTCATAGCTACCTACAATGCCACAGGAATTGCATCGTCATAGCCACGAAAATGTCACAGCCATTGTAACGTCACTGGCAGTGTAAAGACACAGATATATTTAAGTCAATGCAAATTTCAGTTCATAGCCTTTGATGTCATAGCCATTGGAACGTCATAGCCACTATGATGTCATAGAAACTGTGATGTCATAGCCATTGTGATGTCATAGCCATTGTGATGGCATAGCCATTGTGACATCACAGCGACTATAACATCATATATATTGTAAGGTCAAAGACACTGTAGTTTCATAGACATTGTTATGTCATTGCCGTTGACTTCGTAACCATCATGATGTCATAGACATGGTGATGGCATAGCCACTATAATGTCACAGCCATCGTAACGTGATAGGCACCACAATCTCATAGAGATAGTATAGTCATTTCCGCTGGCCTTTAATAGCCACTGTGACGTCATAGCTATTGTTAGGTCGTAGGCATTGTGACGTCATAGCCATTGAAACTCATGGCCACATCAATGTCATAGCCATTGAAAAGTCATAGCTACCTACAATGCCACAGGAATTGCATCGTCATAGCCACGAAAATGTCACAGCCATTGTAACGTCACAGGCACTGTAATGACACAGACATATTTAAGTCAATGCAAATTTCAGGTCATAGCCATTTTGATGTCATAGCCATTGGAACGTCATAGCCACTATGATGTCATAGACACTGTGATGTCATAGCCATTGTGATGGCATAGCCATTGTGATGGCATAGCCATTGTGACATCACAGCGACTATAACATCATATATACTGTAAGGTCAAAGCCACTGTAGTTTCATAGACATTGTTATGTCATTGCCGTTGACTTCGTAACCATCATGATGTCATAGACATGGTGATGGCATAGCCACTATAATGACACAGCCATCGTAACGTGATAGGCACCACAATGTCATATAGTATAGTCATTTCCGCTGTCCTGTAATAGCCACTGTGACGTCATAGCCATTGTCAGGTCGTAGGCATTGTGACGTCATAGCCATTGAAAGCTCATGGCCACATCAATGTCATAGCCATTGAAAAGTCATAGCTACCTACAATGCCACAGGAATTTCATCGTCATAGCCACGAAAATGTCACAGCCATTGTAACGTCACAGGCACTGTAATGACACAGACATATTTAAGTCAAAGCAAATTTCAGATGATAGCCATTTTGATGTCATAGCCATTGGAACGTCATAGCCACTATGATGTCATAGAAACTGTGATGTCATAGCCATTGTGATGTCATAGCCATTGTGATGGCATAGCCATTGTGACATCACAGCGACTATAACATCATATATATTGTAAGGTCAAAGCCACTGTAGTTTCATAGACATTGTTATGTCATTGCCGTTGACTTCGTAACCATCATGATGTCATAGACATGGTGATGGCATAGCCACTATAATGACACAGCCATCGTAACGTGATAGGCACCACAATGTCATAGAGATTGTATAGTCATTTCCGCTCTCCTGTAATAGCCACTGTGACGTCATAGCCATTGTTAGGTCGTAGGCATTGTGACGTCATAGCCATTGAAAGCTCATGGCCACATCAATGTCATAGCCATTGAAAAGTCATAGCTACCTACAATGCCACAGGAATTGCATCGTCATAGCCACGAAAATGTCACAGCCATTGTAACGTCACTGGCAGTGTAATGACACAGATATATTTAAGTCAATGCAAATTTCAGTTCATAGCCATTTTGATGTCATAGCCATTGGAACGTCATAGCCACTATGATGTCATAGAAACTGTGATGTCATAGCCATTGTGATGTCATAGCCATTGTGATGGCATAGCCATTGTGACATCACAGCGACTATAACATCATATATATTGTAAGGTCAAAGACACTGTAGTTTCATAGACATTGTTATGTCATTGCCGTTGACTTCGTAACCATCATGATGTCATAGACATGGTGATGGCATAGCCACTATAATGTCACAGCCATCGTAACGTGATAGGCACCACAATGTCATAGAGATAGTATAGTCATTTCCACTGGCCTTTAATAGCCACTGTGACGTCATAGCCATTGTTAGGTCGTAGGCATTGTGACGTCATAGCCATTGAAACTCATGGCCACATCAATGTCATAGCCATTGAAAAGTCATAGCTACCTACAATGCCACAGGAATTGCATCGTCATAGCCACGAAAATGTCACAGCCATTGTAACGTCACAGGCACTGTAATGACACAGACATATTTAAGTCAATGCAAATTTCAGGTCATAGCCATTTTGATGTCATAGCCATTGGAACGTCATAGCCACTATGATGTCATAGAAACTGTGATGTCATAGCCATTGTGATGGCATAGCCATTGTGACATCACAGCGACGATAACGTCATATATACTGTAAGGTCAAAGCCACTGTAATTTCATAGACATTGTTATGTCATTGCCGTTGACTTCGTAACCATCATGATGTCATAGACATGGTGATGGCATAGCCACTATAATGACACAGCCATCGTAACGTGATAGGCATCACAATGTCATAGAGATAGTATAGTCATTTCCGCTGTCCTGTAATAGCCACTGTGACGTCATAGCCATTGTTAGGTCGTAGGCATTGTGACGTCATAGCCATTGAAAGCTCATGGCCACATCAATGTCATAGCCATTGAAAAGTCATAGCTACCTACAATGCCACAGGAATTGCATCGTCATAGCCACGAAAATGTCTCAGCCAGTGTAACGTCACAGGCACTGTAATGACAGACATATTTAAGTCAATGCAAATTTCAGGTCATAGCCATTTTGATGTCATAGCCATTGGAACGTCATAGCCACTATGATGTCATAGAAACTGTGATGTCATAGCCATTGTGATGTCATAGCCATTGTGATGGCATAGCCATTGTGACATCACAGCGACTATAACATAATATATATTGTAAGGTCAAAGACACTGTAGTTTCATAGACATTGTTATGTCATTGCCGTTGACTTCGTAACCATCATGATGTCATAGACATGGTGATGGCATAGCCACTATAATGTCACAGCCATCGTAACGTGATAGGCACCACAATGTCATAGAGATAGTATAGTCATTTCTGCTGGCCTTTAATAGCCACTGTGACGTCATAGCCATTGTTAGGTCGTAGGCATTGTGACGTCATAGCCTTTGAAAGCTCATGGCCACATCAATGTCATAGCCATTGAAAAGTCATAGCTACCTACAATGCCACAGGAATTGCATCGTCATAGCCACGAAAATGTCACAGCCATTGTAACGTCACAGGCACTGTAATGACTCAGACATATTTAAGTCAATGCAAATTTCAGGTCATAGCCATTTTGATGTCATAGCCATTGGAACGTCATAGCCACTATGATGTCATAGAAACTGTGATGTCATAGCCATTGTGATGTCATAGCCATTGTGATGGCATAGCCATTGTGACATCACAGCGACTATAACATCATATATATTGTAAGGTCAAAGACACTGTAGTTTCATAGACATTGTTATATCATTGCCGTTGACTTCGTAACCATCATGATGTCATAGACAAGGTGATGGCATAGCCACTATAATGACACAGCCATCGTAACGTGATAGGCACCACAATGTCATAGAGATAGTATAGTCATTTCCGCTGTCCTGTAATAGCCACTGTGACGTCATAGCCATTGTTAGGTCGTAGGCATTGTGACGTCATAGCCATTGAAACTCTTGGCCACATCAATGTCATAGCCATTGAAAAGTCATAGCTACCTACAATGCCACAGGTATTGCATCGTCATAGCCACGAAAATGTCACAGCCATTGTAACGTCACAGGCACTGTAATGACACAGATATATTTAAGTCAATGCAAATTTCAGGTCATAGCCATTTTGATGTCATAGCCATTGGAACGTCATAGCCACTATGATGTCATAGAAACTGTGATGTCATAGCCATTGTGATGGCATAGCCATTGTGATGGCATAGCCATTGGGACATCACAGCGACTATAACATCATATATATTGTAAGGTCAAAGACACTGTAGTTTCATAGACATTGTTATGTCATTGCCGTTGACTTCGTAACCATCATGATGTCATAGACATGGTGATGGCATACCCACTATAATGTCACAGCCATCGTAACGTGATAGGCACCACAATGTCATAGAGATAGTATAGTCATTTCCGCTGGCCTTTAATAGCCACTGTGACGTCATAGCCATTGTTAGGTCGTAGGCATTGTGACGTCATAGCCATTGAAAGCTCATGGCCACATCAATGTCATAGCCATTGAAAAGTCATAGCTACCTACAATGCCACAGGAATTGCATCGTCATAGCCACGAAAATGTCACAGCCATTGTAACGTCACAGGCACTGTAATGACACAGACATATTTAAGTCAATGCAAATTTCAGGTCATAGCCATTTTGATGTCATAGCCATTGGAACGTCATAGCCACTATGATGTCATAGAAACTGTGATGTCATAGCCATTGTGATGGCATAGCCATTGTGATGGCATAGCCATTGTGACATCACAGCGACAATAACATCATATATACTGTAAGGTCAAAGCCACTGTAGTTTCATAGACATTGTTATGTCATTGCCGTTGACTTCGTAACCATCATGATGTCATAGACATGGTGATGGCATAGCCACTATAATGACACAGCCATCGTAACGTGATAGGCACCACAATGTCATATAGTATAGTCATTTCCGCTGTCCTGTAATAGCCACTGTGACGTCATAGCCATTGTCAGGTCGTAGGCATTGTGACGTCATAGCCATTGAAAGCTCATGGCCACATCAATGTCATAGCCATTGAAAAGTCATAGCTACCTACAATGCCACAGGAATTGCATCGTCATAGCCACGAAAATGTCACAGCCATTGTAACGTCACAGGCACTGTAATGACACAGACATATTTAAGTCAAAGCAAATTTCAGATGATAGCCATTTTGATGTCATAGCCATTGGAACGTCATAGCCACTATGATGTCATAGAAACTGTGATGTCATAGCCATTGTGATGTCATAGCCATTGTGATGGCATAGCCATTGTGACATCACAGCGACTATAACATCATATATATTGTAAGGTCAAAGCCACTGTAGTTTCATAGACATTGTTATGTCATTGCCGTTGACTTCGTAACCATCATGATGTCATAGACATGGTGATGGCATAGCCACTATAATGACACAGCCATCGTAACGTGATAGGCACCACAATGTCATAGAGATTGTATAGTCATTTCCGCTGTCCTGTAATAGCCACTGTGACGTCATAGCCATTGTTAGGTCGTAGGCATTGTGACGTCATAGCCATTGAAAGCTCATGGCCACATCAATGTCATAGCCATTGAAAAGTCATAGCTACCTACAATGCCACAGGAATTGCATCGTCATAGCCACGAAAATGTCACAGACATTGTAACGTCACTGGCAGTGTAATGACACAGATATATTTAAGTCAATGCAAATTTCAGTTCATAGCCATTTTGATGTCATAGCCATTGGAACGTCATAGCCACTATGATGTCATAGAAACTGTGATGTCATAGCCATTGTGATGTCATAGCCATTGTGATGGCATAGCCATTGTGACATCACAGCGACTATAACATCATATATATTGTAAGGTCAAAGACACTGTAGTTTCATAGACATTGTTATGTCATTGCCGTTGACTTCGTATCCATCATGATGTCATAGACATGGTGATGGCATAGCCACTATAATGACACAGCCATCGTAACGTGATAGGCATCACAATGTCATAGAGATAGTATAGTCATTTCCGCTGTCCTGTAATAGCCACTGTGACGTCATAGCCATTGTTAGGTCGTAGGCATTGTGACGTCATAGCCATTGAAAGCTCATGGCCACATCAATGTCATAGCCATTGAAAAGTCATAGCTACCTACAATGCCACAGGAATTGCATCGTCATAGCCACGAAAATGTCTCAGCCAGTGTAACGTCACAGGCACTGTAATGACACAGACATATTTAAGTCAATGCAAATTTCAGGTCATAGCCATTTTGATGTCATAGCCATTGGAACGTCATAGCCACTATGATGTCATAGAAACTGTGATGTCATAGCCATTGTGATGGCATAGCCATTGTGATGGCATAGCCATTGGGACATCACAGCGACTATAACATCATATATATTGTAAGGTCAAAGACACTGTAGTTTCATAGACATTGTTATGTCATTGCCGTTGACTTCGTAACCATCATGATGTCATAGACATGGTGATGGCATACCCACTATAATGTCACAGCCATCGTAACGTGATAGGCACCACAATGTCATAGAGATAGTATAGTCATTTCCGCTGGCCTTTAATAGCCACTGTGACGTCATAGCCATTGTTAGGTCGTAGGCATTGTGACGTCATAGCCATTGAAAGCTCATGGCCACATCAATGTCATAGCCATTGAAAAGTCATAGCTACCTACAATGCCACAGGAATTGCATCGTCATAGCCACGAAAATGTCACAGCCATTGTAACGTCTCAGGCACTGTAATGACACAGACATATTTAAGTCAATGCAAATTTCAGGTCATAGCCATTTTGATGTCATAGCCATTGGAACGTCATAGCCACTATGATGTCATAGAAACTGTGATGTCATAGCCATTGTGATGGCATAGCCATTGTGATGGCATAGCCATTGTGACATCACAGCGACAATAACATCATATATACTGTAAGGTCAAAGCCACTGTAGTTTCATAGACATTGTTATGTCATTGCCGTTGACTTCGTAACCATCATGATGTCATAGACATGGTGATGGCATAGCCACTATAATGACACAGCCATCGTAACGTGATAGGCACCACAATGTCATATAGTATAGTCATTTCCGCTGTCCTGTAATAGCCACTGTGACGTCATAGCCATTGTCAGGTCGTAGGCATTGTGACGTCATAGCCATTGAAAGCTCATGGCCACATCAATGTCATAGCCATTGAAAAGTCATAGCTACCTACAATGCCACAGGAATTGCATCGTCATAGCCACGAAAATGTCACAGCCATTGTAACGTCACAGGCACTGTAATGACACAGACATATTTAAGTCAAAGCAAATTTCAGATGATAGCCATTTTGATGTCATAGCCATTGGAACGTCATAGCCACTATGATGTCATAGAAACTGTGATGTCATAGCCATTGTGATGTCATAGCCATTGTGATGGCATAGCCATTGTGACATCACAGCGACTATAACATCATATATATTGTAAGGTCAAAGCCACTGTAGTTTCATAGACATTGTTATGTCATTGCCGTTGACTTCGTAACCATCATGATGTCATAGACATGGTGATGGCATAGCCACTATAATGACACAGCCATCGTAACGTGATAGGCACCACAATGTCATAGAGATTGTATAGTCATTTCCGCTGTCCTGTAATAGCCACTGTGACGTCATAGCCATTGTTAGGTCGTAGGCATTGTGACGTCATAGCCATTGAAAGCTCATGGCCACATCAATGTCATAGCCATTGAAAAGTCATAGCTACCTACAATGCCACAGGAATTGCATCGTCATAGCCACGAAAATGTCACAGACATTGTAACGTCACTGGCAGTGTAATGACACAGATATATTTAAGTCAATGCAAATTTCAGTTCATAGCCATTTTGATGTCATAGCATTGGAACGTCATAGCCACTATGATGTCATAGAAACTGTGATGTCATAGCCATTGTGATGTCATAGCCATTGTGATGGCATAGCCATTGTGACATCACAGCGACTATAACATCATATATATTGTAAGGTCAAAGACACTGTAGTTTCATAGACATTGTTATGTCATTGCCGTTGACTTCGTAACCATCATGATGTCATAGACATGGTGATGGCATAGCCACTATAATGACACAGCCATCGTAACGTGATAGGCATCACAATGTCATAGAGATAGTATAGTCATTTCCGCTGTCCTGTAATAGCCACTGTGACGTCATAGCCATTGTTAGGTCGTAGGCATTGTGACGTCATAGCCATTGAAAGCTCATGGCCACATCAATGTCATAGCCATTGAAAAGTCATAGCTACCTACAATGCCACAGGAATTGCATCGTCATAGCCACGAAAATGTCTCAGCCAGTGTAACGTCACAGGCACTGTAATGACACAGACATATTTAAGTCAATGCAAATTTCAGGTCATAGCCATTTTGATGTCATAGCCATTGGAACGTCATAGCCACTATGATGTCATAGAAACTGTGATGTCATAGCCATTGTGAAGTCAACGCCATTGTGATGGCATAGCCATTGGGACATCACAGCGACTATAACATCATATATATTGTAAGGTCAAAGACACTGTAGTTTCATAGACATTGTTATGTCATTGCCGTTGACTTCGTAACCATCATGATGTCATAGACATGGTGATGGCATACCCACTATAATGTCACAGCCATCGTAACGTGATAGGCACCACAATGTCATAGAGATAGTATAGTCATTTCCGCTGGCCTTTAATAGCCACTGTGACGTCATAGCCATTGTTAGGTCGTAGGCATTGTGACGTCATAGCCATTGAAAGCTCATGGCCACATCAATGTCATAGCCATTGAAAAGTCATAGCTAGCTACATATGCCACAGGAATTGCATCGTCATAGCCACGAAAATGTCACAGCCATTGTAACGTCACAGGCACTGTAATGACACAGACATATTTAAGTCAATGCAAATTTCAGGTCATAGCCATTTTGATGTCATAGCCATTGGAACGTCATAGCCACTATGATGTCATAGAAACTGTGATGTCATAGCCATTGTGATGTCATAGCCATTGTGATGGCATAGCCATTGTGACATCACAGCGACTATAACATCATATATACTGTAAGGTCAAAGCCACTGTAGTTTCATAGACATTGTTATGTCATTGCCGTTGACTTCGTAACCATCATGATGTCATAGACATGGTGATGGCATAGCCACTATAATGACACAGCCATCGTAACGTGATAGGCACCACAATGTCATATAGTATAGTCATTTCCGCTGTCCTGTAATAGCCACTGTGACGTCATAGCCATTGTCAGGTCGTAGGCATTGTGACGTCATAGCCATTGAAAGCTCATGGCCACATCAATGTCATAGCCATTGAAAAGTCATAGCTACCTACAATGCCACAGGAATTGCATCGTCATAGCCACGAAAATGTCACAGCCATTGTAACGTCACAGGCACTGTAATGACACAGACATATTTAAGTCAAAGCAAATTTCAGATCATAGCCATTTTGATGTCATAGCCATTGGAACGTCATAGCCACTATGATGTCATAGAAACTGTGATGTCATAGCCATTGTGATGTCATAGCCATTGTGATGGCATAGCCATTGTGACATGACAGCGACTATAACATCATATATATTGTAAGGTCAAAGCCACTGTAGTTTCATAGACATTGTTATGTCATTGCCGTTGACTTCGTAACCATCATGATGTCATAGACATGGTGATGGCATAGCCACTATAATGTCACAGCCATCGTAACGTGATAGGCACCACAATGTCATAGAGATTGTATAGTCATTTCCGCTGTCCTGTAATAGCCACTGTGACGTCATAGCCATTGTTAGGTCGTAGGCATTGTGACGTCATAGCCATTGAAAGCTCATGGCCACATCAATGTCATAGCCATTGAAAAGTCATAGGTACCTACAATGCCACAGGAATTGCATCGTCATAGCCACGAAAATGTCACAGCCATTGTAACGTCACTGGCAGTGTAATGACACAGATATATTTAAGTCAATGCAAATTTCAGTTCATAGCCATTTTGATGTCATAGCCATTGGAACGTCATAGCCACTATGATGTCATAGAAAGTGTGATGTCATAGCCATTGTGATGTCATAGCCATTGTGATGGCATAGCCATTGTGACATCACAGCGACTATAACATCATATATATTGTAAGGTCAAAGACCCTGTAGTTTCATAGACATTGTTATGTCATTGCCGTTGACTTCGTAACCATCATGATGTCATAGACATGGTGATGGCATAGCCACTATAATGTCACAGCCATCGTAACGTGATAGGCACCACAATGTCATAGAGATAGTATAGTCATTTCCGCTGGCCTTTAATAGCCACTGTGACGTCATAGCCATTGTTAGGTCGTAGGCATTGTGACGTCATAGCCATTGAAACTCATGGCCACATCAATGTCATAGCCATTGAAAAGTCATAGCTACCTACAATGCCACAGGAATTGCATCGTCATAGCCACGAAAATGTCAAAGCCATTGTAACGTCACAGGCACTGTAATGACACAGACATATTTAAGTCAATGCAAATTTCAGGTCATAGCCATTTTGATGTCATAGCCATTGGAACGTCATAGCCACTATGATGTCATAGAAACTGTGATGTCATAGCCATTGTGATGGCATAGCCATTGTGATGGCATAGCCATTGTGACATCACAGCGACGATAACATCATATATACTGTAAGGTCAAAGCCACTGTAGTTTCATAGACATTGTTATGTCATTGCCGTTGACTTCGTAACCATCATGATGTCATAGACATGGTGATGGCATAGCCACTATAATGACACAGCCATCGTAACGTGATAGGCACCGCAATGTCATATAGTATAGTCATTTCCGCTGTCCTGTAATAGCCACTGTGACGTCATAGCCATTGTCAGGTCGTAGGCATTGTGACGTCATAGCCATTGAAAGCTCATGGCCACATCAATGTCATAGCCATTGAAAAGTCATAGCTACCTACAATGCCACAGGAATTGCATCGTCATAGCCACGAAAATGTCACAGCCATTGTAACGTCACAGGCACTGTAATGACACAGACATATTTAAGTCAATGCAAATTTCAGGTCATAGCCATTTTGATGTCATAGCCATTGGAACGTCATAGCCACTATGATGTCATACAAACTGTGATGTCATAGCCATTGTGATGGCATAGCCATTGTGATGGCATAGCCATTGTGACATCACAGCGACTATAACATCATATATACTGTAAGGTCAAAGCCACTGTAGTTTCATAGACATTGTTATGTCATTGCCGTTGACTTCGTAACCATCATGATGTCATAGACATGGTGATGGCATAGCCACTATAATGACACAGCCATCGTAACGTGATAGGCACCACAATGTCATATAGTATAGTCATTTCCGCTGTCCTGTAATAGCCACTGTGACGTCATAGCCATTGTCAGGTCGTAGGCATTGTGACGTCATAGCCATTGAAAGCTCATGGCCACATCAATGTCATAGCCATTGAAAAGTCATAGCTACCTACAATGCCACAGGAATTGCATCTTCATAGCCACGAAAATGTCACAGCCATTGTAACGTCACAGGCACTGTAATGACACAGACATATTTAAGTCAAAGCAAATTTCAGATCATAGCCATTTTGATGTCATAGCCATTGGAACGTCATAGCCACTATGATGTCATAGAAACTGTGATGTCATAGCCATTGTGATGTCATAGCCATTGTGATGGCATAGCCATTGTGACATCACAGCGACTATAACATCATATATATTGTAAGGTCAAAGACACTGTAGTTTCATAGACATTGTTATGTCATTGCCGTTGACTTCGTAACCATCATGATGTCATAGACATGGTGATGGCATAGCCACTATAATGTCACAGCCATCGTAACGTGATAGGCACCACAATGTCATAGAGATAGTATAGTCATTTCCGCTGGCCTTTAATAGCCACTGTGACGTCATAGCCATTGTTAGGTCGTAGGCATTGTGACGTCATAGCCATTGAAACTCATGGCCACATCAATGTCATAGCCATTGAAAAGTCATAGCTACCTACAATGCCACAGGAATTGCATCGTCATAGCCACGAAAATGTCACAGCCATTGTAACGTCACAGGCACTGTAATGACACAGACATATTTAAGTCAATGCAAATTTCAGGTCATAGCCATTTTGATGTCATAGCCATTGGAACGTCATAGCCACTACGATGTCATAGAAACTTTGATGTCATAGCCATTGTGATGGCATAGCCATTGTGATGGCATAGCCATTGTGACATCAGAGCGACTATAACGTCATATATACTGTAAGGTCAAAGCCACTGTAATTTCATAGACATTGTTATGTCATTGCCGTTGACTTCGTAACCATCATGATGTCATAGACATGGTGATGGCATAGCCACTATAATGACACAGCCATCGTAACGTGATAGGCATCACAATGTCATAGAGATAGTATAGTCATTTCCGCTGTCCTGTAATAGCCACTGTGACGTGATAGCCACTGTTAGGTCGTAGGCATTGTGACGTCATAGCCATTGAAAGCTCATGGCCACATCAATGTCATAGCCATTGAAAAGTCATAGCTACCTACAATGCCACAGGAATTGCATCGTCATAGCCACGAAAATGTCTCAGCCAGTGTAACGTCACAGGCACTGTAATGACACAGACATATTTAAGTCAATGCAAATTTCAGGTCATAGCCATTTTGATGTCATAGCCATTGGAACGTCATAGCCACTATGATGTCATAGAAACTGTGATGTCATAGCCATTGTGATGTCATAGCCATTGTGATGGCATAGCCATTGTGACATCACAGCGACTATAACATCATATATATTGTAAGGTCAAAGACACTGTAGTTTCATAGACATTGTTATGTCATTGCCGTTGACTTCGTAACCATCATGATGTCATAGACATGGTGATGGCATAGCCACTATAATGTCACAGCCATCGTAACGTGATAGGCACCACAATGTCATAGAGATAGTATAGTCATTTCCGCTGGCCTTTAATAGCCACTGTGACGTCATAGCCATTGTTAGGTCGTAGGCATTGTGACGTCATAGCCATTGAAAGCTCATGGCCACATCAATGTCATAGCCATTGAAAAGTCATAGCTACCTACAATGCCACAGGAATTGCATCGTCATAGCCACGAAAATGTCACAGCCATTGTAACGTCACAGGCAAAGTAATGACACAGACAAATTTAAGTCAATGCAAATTTCAGGTCATAGCCATTTTGATGTCATAGCCATTGGAACGTCATAGCCACTATGATGTCATAGAAACTGTGATGTCATAGCCATTGTGATGGCATAGCCATTGTGATGGCATAGCCATTGTGACATCACAGCGACTATAACATCATATATACTGTAAGGTCAAAGCCACTGTAGTTTCATAGACATTGTTATGTCATTGCCATTGACTTCGTAACCATCATGATGTCATAGACATGGTGATGTCATAGCCACTATAATGACACAGCCATCGTAACGTGATAGGCACCGCAATGTCATATAGTATAGTCATTTCCGCTGTCCTGTAATAGCCACTGTGACGTCATAGCCATTGTCATGTCGTAGGCATTGTGACGTCATAGCCATTGAAAGCTCATGGCCACATCAATGTCATAGCCATTGAAAAGTCATAGCTACCTACAATGCCACAGGAATTGCATCGTCATAGCCACGAAAATGTCACAGCCATTGTAACGTCACAGGCACTGTAATGACACAGACATATTTAAGTCAATGCAAATTTCAGGTCATAGCCATTTTGATGTCATAGCCATTGGAACGTCATAGCCACTATGATGTCATAGAAACTGTGATGTCATAGCCATTGTGATGGCATAGCCATTGTGATGGCATAGCCATTGTGACATCACAGCGACTATAACATCATATATACTGTAAGGTCAAAGCCACTGTAGTTTCATAGACATTGTTATGTCATTGCCGTTGACTTCGTAACCATCATGATGTCATAGACATGGTGATGGCATAGCCACTATAATGACACAGCCATCGTAACGTGATAGGCACCACAATGTCATATAGTATAGTCATTTCCGCTGTCCTGTAATAGCCACTGTGACGTCATAGCCATTGTCAGGTCGTAGGCATTGTGACGTCATAGCCATTGAAACTCATGGCCACATCAATGTCATAGCCATTGAAAAGTCATAGCTACCTACAATGCCACAGGAATTGCATCGTCATAGCCACGAAAATGTCACAGCCATTGTAACGTCACAGGCACTGTAATGACACAGACATATATAAGTCAATGCAAATTTCAGGTCATAGCCATTTTGATGTCATAGCCCTTGGAACGTCATAGCCACTATGATGTCATAGAAACTGTGATGTCATAGCCATTGTGATGGCATAGCCATTGTGATGGCATAGCCATTGTGACATCACAGCGACGATAACGTCATATATACTGTAAGGTCAAAGCCACTGTAATTTCATAGACATTGTTATGTCATTGCCGTTGACTTCGTAACCATCATGATGTCATAGACATGGTGATGGCATAGCCACTATAATGACCGAGCCATCGTAACGTGATAGGCATCACAATGTCATAGAGATAGTATAGTCATTTCCGCTGTCCTGTAATAGCCACTGTGACGTCATAGCCATTGTTAGGTCGTAGGCATTGTGACGTCATAGCCATTGAAAGCTCATGGCCACATCAATGTCATAGCCATTGAAAAGTCATAGCTACCTACAATGCTACAGGAATTGCATCGTCATAGCCACGAAAATGTCTCAGCCAGTGTAACGTCACAGGCACTGTAATGACACAGACATATTTAAGTCAATGCAAATTTCAGGTCATAGCCATTTTGATGTCATACCCATTGGAACGTCATAGCCACTATGATGTCATAGAAACTGTGATGTCATAGCCATTGTGATGTCATAGCCATTGTGATGGCATAGCCATTGGGACATCACAGCGACTATAACATCATATATATTGTAAGGTCAAAGACACTGTAGTTTCATAGACATTGTTATGTCATTGCCGTTGACTTCGTAACCATCATGGTGTCATAGACATGGTGATGGCATACCCACTATAATGTCACAGCCATCGTAACGTGATAGGCACCACAATGTCATAGAGATAGTATAGTCATTTCCGCTGGCCTTTAATAGCCACTGTGACGTCATAGCCATTGTTAGGTCGTAGGCATTGTGACGTCATAGCCATTGAAAGCTCATGGCCACATCAATGTCATAGCCATTGAAAAGTCATAGCTACCTACAATGCCACAGGAATTGCATCGTCATAGCCACGAAAATGTCACAGCCATTGTAACGTCACAGGCACTGTAATGACACAGACATATTTAAGTCAATGCAAATTTCAGGTCATAGCCATTTTGATGTCATAGCCATTGGAACGTCATAGCCACTATGATGTCATAGAAACTGTGATGTCATAGCCATTGTGATGGCATAGCCATTGTGATGGCATAGCCATTGTGACATCACAGCGACTATAACATCATATATACTGTAAGGTCAAAGCCACTGTAGTTTCATAGACATTGTTATGTCATTGCCGTTGACTTCGTAACCATCATGATGTCATAGACATGGTGATGGCATAGCCACTATAATGACACAGCCATCGTAACGTGATAGGCATCACAATGTCATAGAGATAGTATAGTCATTTCCGCTGTCCTGTAATAGCCACTGTGACGTGATAGCCATTGTTAGGTCGTAGGCATTGTGACGTCATAGCCATTGAAAGCTCATGGCCACATCAATGTCATAGCCATTGAAAAGTCATAGCTACCTACAATGCCACAGGAATTGCATCGTCATAGCCACGAAAATGTCTCAGCCAGTGTAACGTCACAGGCACTGTAATGACACAGACATATTTAAGTCAATGCAAATTTCAGGTCATAGCCATTTTGATGTCATAGCCATTGGAACGTCATAGCCACTATGATGTCATAGAAACTGTGATGTCATAGCCATTGTGATGGCATAGCCATTGTGATGGCATAGCCATTGTGACATCACAGCGACTATAACATCATATATACTGTAAGGTCAAAGCCACTGTAGTTTCATAGACATTGTTATGTCATTGCCGTTGACTTCGTAACCATCATGATGTCATAGACATGGTGATGGCATAGCCACTATAATGACACAGCCATCGTAACGTGATAGGCACCACAATGTCATATAGTATAGTCATTTCCGCTGTCCTGTAATAGCCTCTGTGACGTCATAGCCATTGTCAGGTCGTAGGCATTGTGACGTCATAGCCATTGAAAGCTCATGGCCACATCAATGTCATAGCCATTGAAAAGTCATAGCTACCTACAATGCCACAGGAATTGCATCGTCATAGCCACGAAAATGTCACAGCCATTGTAACGTCACAGGCACTGTAATGACACAGACATATTTAAGTCAAAGCTAATTTCAGATCATAGCCATTTTGATGTCATAGCCATTGGAACGTCATAGCCACTATGATGTCATAGAAACTGTGATGTCATAGCCATTGTGATGTCATAGCCATTGTGATGGCATAGCCATTGTGACATCACAGCGACTATAACGTCATATATATTGTAAGGTCAAAGCCACTGTAGTTTCATAGACATTGTTATGTCATTGCCGTTGACTTCGTAACCATCATGATGTCATAGACATGGTGATGGCATAGACACTATAATGTCACAGCCATCGTAACGTGATAGGCACCACAATGTCATAGAGATAGTATAGTCATTTCTGCTGTCCTGTAATAGCCACTGTGACGTCATAGCCATTGTTAGGTCGTAGGCATTGTGACGTCATAGCCATTGAAAGCTCATGGCCACATCAATGTCATAGCCATTGAAAAGTCATAGCTACCTACAATGCCACAGGAATTGCATCGTCATAGCCACGAAAATGTCATAGCCATTGTAACGTCACTGGCAGTGTAATGACACAGATATATTTAAGTCAATGCAAATTTCAGTTCATAGCCATTTTGATGTCATAGCCATTGGAACGTCATAGCCACTATGATGTCATAGAAACTGTGATGTCATAGCCATTGTGATGGCATAGCCATTGTGATGGCATAGCCATTGTGACATCACAGCGACTATAACATCATATATATTGTAAGGTCAAAGACACTGTAGTTTCATAGACATTGTTATGTCATTGCCGTTGACTTCGTAACCATCATGATGTCATAGACATGGTGATGGCTTAGCCACTATAATGTCACAGCCATCGTAACGTGATAGGCACCACAATGTCATAGAGATAGTATAGTCATTTCTGCTGGCCTTTAATAGC
>NW_027223811.1:60000-241022 GCF_028538775.1 Myotis yumanensis
GACTTCGTAACCATCATGATGTCATAGACATGGTGATGGCATAGCCACTATAATGTCACAGCCATCGTAATGTGATAGGCACCACAATGTCATAGAGATAGTATAGTCATTTCCGCTGGCCTTTAATAGCCACTGTGACGTCATAGCCATTGTTAGGTCGTAGGCATTGTGACGTCATAGCCATTGAAACTCATGGCCACATCAATGTCATAGCCATTGAAAAGTCATAGCTACCTACAATGCCACAGGAATTGCATCGTCATAGCCACGAAAATGTCACAGCCATTGTAACGTCACAGGCACTGTAATGACACAGACATATTTAAGTCAATGCAAATTTCAGGTCATAGCCATTTTGATGTCATAGCCATTGGAACGTCATAGCCACTATGATGTCATAGAAACTGTGATGTCATAGCCATTGTGATGGCATAGCCATTGTGATGGCATAGCCATTGTGACATTACAGCGACTATAACATCATATATACTGTAAGGTCAAAGCCACTGTAGTTTCATAGACATTGTTATGTCATTGCCGTTGACTTCGTAACCATCATGATGTCATAGACATGGTGATGGCATAGCCACTATAATGACACAGCCATCGTAACGTGATAGGCACCACAATGTCATATAGTATAGTCATTTCCGCTGTCCTGTAATAGCCACTGTGACGTCATAGCCATTGTCAGGTCGTAGGCATTGTGACGTCATAGCCATTGAAAGCTCATGGCCACATCAATGTCATAGCCATTGAAAAGTCATAGCTACCTACAATGCCACAGGAATTGCATCGTCATAGCCACGAAAATGTCACAGCCATTGTAACGTCACAGGCACTGTAATGACACAGACATATTTAAGTCAAAGCAAATTTCAGATCATAGCCATTTTGATGTCATAGCCATTGGAACGTCATAGCCACTATGATGTCATAGAAACTGTGATGTCATAGCCATTGTGATGTCATAGCCATTGTGATGGCATAGCCATTGTGACATCACAGCGACTATAACATCATATATATTGTAAGGTCAAAGCCACTGTAGTTTCATAGACATTGTTATGTCATTGCCGTTGACTTTGTAACCATCATGATGTCATAGACATGGTGATGGCATAGACACTATAATGTCACAGCCATCGTAACGTGATAGGCACCACAATGTCATAGAGATAGTATAGTCATTTCTGCTGTCCTGTAATAGCCACTGTGACGTCATAGCCATTGTTAGGTCGTAGGCATCGTGACGTCATAGCCATTGAAAACTCATGGCCACATCAATGTCATAGCCATTGAAAAGTCATAGCTACCTACAATGCCACAGGAATTGCATCGTCATAGCCACGAAAATGTCACAGCCATTGTAACGTCACTGGCAGTGTAATGACACAGATATATTTAAGTCAATGCAAATTTCAGTTCATAGCCATTTTGATGTCATAGCCATTGGAACGTCATAGCCACTATGATGTCATAGAAACTGTGATGTCATAGCCATTGTGATGTCATAGCCATTGTGATGGCATAGCCATTATGACATCACAGCGACTATAACATCATATATATTGTAAGGTCAAAGCCACTGTAGTTTCATAGACATTGTTATGTCATTGCCGTTGACTTTGTAACCATCATGATGTCATAGACATGGTGATTGCATAGACACTATAATGTCACAGCCATCGTAACGTGATAGGCACCACAATGTCATAGAGATAGTATAGTCATTTCTGCTGTCCTGTAATAGCCACTGTGACGTCATAGCCATTGTTAGGTCGTAGGCATTGTGACGTCATAGCCATTGAAAGCTCATGGCCACATCAATGTCATAGCCATTGAAAAGTCATAGCTACCTACAATGCCACAGGAATTGCATCGTCATAGCCACGAAAATGTCACAGCCATTGTAACGTCACTGGCAGTGTAATGACACAGATATATTTAAGTCAATGCAAATTTCAGTTCATAGCCATTTTGATGTCATAGCCATTGGAACGTCATAGCCACTATGATGTCATAGAAACTGTGATGTCATAGCCATTGTGATGTCATAGCCATTGTGATGGCATAGCCATTGTGACATCACAGCGACTATAACATCATATATATTGTAAGGTCAAAGACACTGTAGATTCATAGACATTGTTATGTCATTGCCGTTGACTTCGTAACCATCATGATGTCATAGACATGGTGATGGCATAGCCACTATAATGTCACAGCCATCGTAACGTGATAGGCACCACAATGTCATAGAGATTGTATAGTCATTTCCGCTGTTCTGTAATAGCCACTGTGACGTCATAGCCATTGTCAGGTCGTAGGCATTGTGACGTCATAGCCATTGAAAGCTCATGGCCACATCAATGTCATAGCCATTGAAAAGTCATAGCTACCTACAATGCCACAGGAATTGCATCGTCATAGCCACGAAAATGTCACATCCATTGTAACGTCACTGGCAGTGTAATGACACAGATATATTTAAGTCAATGCAAATTTCAGTTCATAGCCATTTTGATGTCATAGCCATTGGAACGTCATAGCCACTATGATGTCATAGAAACTGTGATGTCATAGCCATTGTGATGTCATAGCCATTGTGATGGCATAGCCATTGTGACATCACAGCGACTATAACATCATATATATTGTAAGGTCAAAGACACTGTAGTTTCATAGACATTGTTATGTCATTGCCGTTGACTTCGTAACCATCATGATGTCATAGACATGGTGATGGCATAGCCACTATAATGTCACAGCCATCGTAATGTGATAGGCACCACAATGTCATAGAGATAGTATAGTCATTTCCGCTGGCCTTTAATAGCCACTGTGACGTCATAGCCATTGTTAGGTCGTAGGCATTGTGACGTCATAGCCATTGAAACTCATGGCCACATCAATGTCATAGCCATTGAAAAGTCATAGCTACCTACAATGCCACAGGAATTGCATCGTCATAGCCACGAAAATGTCACAGCCATTGTAACGTCACAGGCACTGTAATGACACAGACATATTTAAGTCAATGCAAATTTCAGGTCATAGCCATTTTGATGTCAAAGCCATTGGAACGTCATAGCCACTATGATGTCATAGAAACTGTGATGTCATAGCCATTGTGATGGCATAGCCATTGTGATGGCATAGCCATTGTGACATCACAGCGACTATAACATCATATATATTGTAAGGTCAAAGCCACTGTAGTTTCATAGACATTGTTATGTCATTGCCGTTGACTTTGTAACCATCATGATGTCATAGACATGGTGATGGCATAGACACTATAATGTCACAGCCATCGTAACGTGATAGGCACCACAATGTCATAGAGATAGTATAGTCATTTCTGCTGTCCTGTAATAGCCACTGTGACGTCATAGCCATTGTTAGGTCGTAGGCATCGTGACGTCATAGCCATTGAAAGCTCATGGCCACATCAATGTCATAGCCATTGAAAAGTCATAGCTACCTACAATGCCACAGGAATTGCATCGTCATAGCCACGAAAATGTCACAGCCATTGTAACGTCACTGGCAGTGTAATGACCCAGATATATTTAAGTCAATGCAAATTTCAGTTCATAGCCATTTTGATGTCATAGCCATTGGAACGTCATAGCCACTATGATGTCATAGAAACTGTGATGTCATAGCCATTGTGATGTCATAGCCATTGTGATGGCATAGCCATTGGGACATCACAGCGACTATAACATCATATATATTGTAAGGTCAAAGCCACTGTAGTTTCATAGACATTGTTATGTCATTGCCGTTGACTTTGTAACCATCATGATGTCATAGACATGGTGATTGCATAGACACTATAATGTCACAGCCATCGTAACGTGATAGGCACCACAATGTCATAGAGATAGTATAGTCATTTCCGCTGTCCTGTAATAGCCACTGTGACGTCATAGCCATTGTCAGGTCGTAGGCATTGTGACGTCATAGCCATTGAAAGCTCATGGCCACATCAATGTCATAGCCATTGAAAAGTCATAGCTACCTACAATGCCACAGGAATTGCATCGTCATAGCCACGAAAATGTCACAGCCATTGTAACGTCACAGGCACTGTAATGACACAGACATATTTAAGTCAAAGCAAATTTCAGATCATAGCCATTTTGATGTCATAGCCATTGGAACGTCATAGCCACTATGATGTCATAGAAACTGTGATGTCATAGCCATTGTGATGTCATAGCCATTGTGATGGCATAGCCATTGTGACATCACAGCGACTATAACATCATATATATTGTAAGGTCAAAGCCACTGTAGTTTCATAGACATTGTTATGTCATTGCCGTTGACTTTGTAACCATCATGATGTCATAGACATGGTGATGGCATAGACACTATAATGTCACAGCCATCGTAACGTGATAGGCACCACAATGTCATAGAGATAGTATAGTCATTTCTGCTGTCCTGTAATAGCCACTGTGACGTCATAGCCATTGTTAGGTCGTAGGCATCGTGACGTCATAGCCATTGAAAGCTCATGGCCACATCAATGTCATAGCCATTGAAAAGTCATAGCTACCTACAATGCCACAGGAATTGCATCGTCATAGCCACGAAAATGTCACAGCCATTGTAACGTCACTGGCAGTGTAATGACACAGATATATTTAAGTCAATGCAAATTTCAGTTCATAGCCATTTTGATGTCATAGCCATTGGAACGTCATAGCCACTATGATGTCATAGAAACTGTGATGTCATAGCCATTGTGATGTCATAGCCATTGTGATGGCATAGCCATTATGACATCACAGCGACTATAACATCATATATATTGTAAGGTCAAAGCCACTGTAGTTTCATAGACATTGTTATGTCATTGCCGTTGACTTTGTAACCATCATGATGTCATAGACATGGTGATTGCATAGACACTATAATGTCACAGCCATCGTAACGTGATAGGCACCACAATGTCATAGAGATAGTATAGTCATTTCTGCTGTCCTGTAATAGCCACTGTGACGTCATAGCCATTGTTAGGTCGTAGGCATTGTGACGTCATAGCCATTGAAAGCTCATGGCCACATCAATGTCATAGCCATTGAAAAGTCATAGCTACCTACAATGCCACAGGAATTGCATCGTCATAGCCACGAAAATGTCACAGCCATTGTAACGTCACTGGCAGTGTAATGACACAGATATATTTAAGTCAATGCAAATTTCAGTTCATAGCCATTTTGATGTCATAGCCATTGGAACGTCATAGCCACTATGATGTCATAGAAACTGTGATGTCATAGCCATTGTGATGTCATAGCCATTGTGATGGCATAGCCATTGTGACATCACAGCGACTATAACATCATATATATTGTAAGGTCAAAGACACTGTAGTTTCATAGACATTGTTATGTCATTGCCGTTGACTTCGTAACCATCATGATGTCATAGACATGGTGATGGCATAGCCACTATAATGTCACAGCCATCGTAACGTGATAGGCACCACAATGTCATAGAGATTGTATAGTCATTTCCGCTGTCCTGTAATAGCCACTGTGACGTCATAGCCATTGTCAGGTCGTAGGCATTGTGACGTCATAGCCATTGAAAGCTCATGGCCACATCAATGTCATAGCCATTGAAAAGTCATAGCTACCTACAATGCCACAGGAATTGCATCGTCATAGCCACGAAAATGTCACAGCCATTGTAACGTCACAGGCACTGTAATGACACAGACATATTTAAGTCAATGCAAATTTCAGGTCATAGCCATTTTGATGTCAAAGCCATTGGAACGTCATAGCCACTATGATGTCATAGAAACTGTGATGTCATAGCCATTGTGATGGCATAGCCATTGTGATGGCATAGCCATTGTGACATCACAGCGACTATAACATCATATATATTGTAAGGTCAAAGCCACTGTAGTTTCATAGACATTGTTATGTCATTGCCGTTGACTTTGTAACCATCATGATGTCATAGACATGGTGATGGCATAGACACTATAATGTCACAGCCATCGTAACGTGATAGGCACCACAATGTCATAGAGATAGTATAGTCATTTCTGCTGTCCTGTAATAGCCACTGTGACGTCATAGCCATTGTTAGGTCGTAGGCATCGTGACGTCATAGCCATTGAAAGCTCATGGCCACATCAATGTCATAGCCATTGAAAAGTCATAGCTACCTACAATGCCACAGGAATTGCATCGTCATAGCCACGAAAATGTCACAGCCATTGTAACGTCACTGGCAGTGTAATGACACAGATATATTTAAGTCAATGCAAATTTCAGTTCATAGCCATTTTGATGTCATAGCCATTGGAACGTCATAGCCACTATGATGTCATAGAAACTGTGATGTCATAGCCATTGTGATGTCATAGCCATTGTGATGGCATAGCCATTGGGACATCACAGCGACTATAACATCATATATATTGTAAGGTCAAAGCCACTGTAGTTTCATAGACATTGTTATGTCATTGCCGTTGACTTTGTAACCATCATGATGTCATAGACATGGTGATTGCATAGACACTATAATGTCACAGCCATCGTAACGTGATAGGCACCACAATGTCATAGAGATAGTATAGTCATTTCTGCTGTCCTGTAATAGCCACTGTGACGTCATAGCCATTGTTAGGTCGTAGGCATTGTGACGTCATAGCCATTGAAAGCTCATGGCCACATCAATGTCATAGCCATTGAAAAGTCATAGCTACCTACAATGCCACAGGAATTGCATCGTCATAGCCACGAAAATGTCACAGCCATTGTAACGTCACTGGCAGTGTAATGACACAGATATATTTAAGTCAATGCAAATTTCAGTTCATAGCCATTTTGATGTCATAGCCATTGGAACGTCATAGCCACTATGATGTCATAGAAACTGTGATGTCATAGCCATTGTGATGGCACAGCCATTGTGATGGCATAGCCATTGTGACATCACAGCGACTATAACATCATATATATTGTAAGATCAAAGACACTGTAGTTTCATAGACATTGTTATGTCATTGCCGTTGACTTCGTAACCATCATGATGTCATAGACATGGTGATGGCATAGCCACTATAATGTCACAGCCATCGTAACGTGATAGGCACCACAATGTCATAGAGATAGTATAGTCATTTCCGCTGGCCTTTAATAGCCACTGTGACGTCATAGCCATTGTTAGGTCGTAGGCATTGTGACGTCATAGCCATTGAAACTCATGGCCACATCAATGTCATAGCCATTGAAAAGTCATAGCTACCTACAATGCCACAGGAATTGCATCGTCATAGCCACGAAAATGTCACAGCCATTGTAACGTCACAGGCACTGTAATGACACAGAAATATTTAAGTCAATGCAAATTTCAGGTCATAGCCATTTTGATGTCATAGCCATTGGAACGTCATAGCCACTACGATGTCATAGAAACTGTGATGTCATAGCCATTGTGATGGCATAGCCATTGTGATGGCATAGCCATTGTGACATCACAGCGACTATAACGTCATATATACTGTAAGGTCAAAGCCACTGTAATTTCATAGACATTGTTATGTCATTGCCGTTGACTTCGTAACCATCATGATGTCATAGACATGGTGATGGCATAGCCACTATAATGACACAGCCATCGTAACGTGATAGGCATCACAATGTCATAGAGATAGTATAGTCATTTCCGCTGTCCTGTAATAGCCACTGTGACGTGATAGGCATTGTTAGGTCGTAGGCATTGTGACGTCATAGCCATTGAAAGCTCATGGCCACATCAATGTCATAGCCATTGAAAAGTCATAGCTACCTACAATGCCACAGGAATTGCATCGTCATAGCCACGAAAATGTCTCAGCCAGTGTAACGTCACAGGCACTGTAATGACACAGACATATTTAAGTCAATGCAAATTTCAGGTCATAGCCATTTTGATGTCATAGCCATTGGAACGTCATAGCCACTATGATGTCATAGAAACTGTGATGTCATAGCCATTGTGATGTCATAGCCATTGTGATGGCATAGCCATTGGGACATCACAGCGACTATAACATCATATATATTGTAAGGTCAAAGACACTGTAGTTTCATAGACATTGTTATGTCATTGCCGTTGACTTCGTAACCATCATGATGTCATAGACATGGTGATGGCATACCCACTATAATGTCACAGCCATCGTAACGTGATAGGCACCACAATGTCATAGAGATAGTATAGTCATTTCCGCTGGCCTTTAATAGCCACTGTGACGTCATAGCCATTGTTAGGTCGTAGGCATTGTGACGTCATAGCCATTGAAAGCTCATGGCCACATCAATGTCATAGCCATTGAAAAGTCATAGCTACCTACAATGCCACAGGAATTGCATCGTCATAGCCACGAAAATGTCACAGCCATTGTAACGTCACAGGCACTGTAATGACACAGACATATTTAAGTCAATGCAAATTTCAGGTCATAGCCATTTTGATGTCATAGCCATTGGAACGTCATAGCCACTATGATGTCATAGAAACTGTGATGTCATAGCCATTGTGATGGCATAGCCATTGTGATGGCATAGCCATTGTGACATCACAGCGACTATAACATCATATATACTGTAAGGTCAAAGCCACTGTAGTTTCATAGACATTGTTATGTCATTGCCGTTGACTTCGTAACCATCATGATGTCATAGACATGGTGATGGCATAGCCACTATAATGACACAGCCATCGTAACGTGATAGGCACCACAATGTCATATAGTATAGTCATTTCCGCTGTCCTGTAATAGCCACTGTGACGTCATAGCCATTGTCAGGTCGTAGGCATTGTGACGTCATAGCCATTGAAAGCTCATGGCCACATCAATGTCATAGCCATTGAAAAGTCATAGCTACCTACAATGCCACAGGAATTGCATCGTCATAGCCACGAAAATGTCACAGCCATTGTAACGTCACTGGCAGTGTAATGACACAGATATATTTAAGTCAATGCAAATTTCAGTACATAGCCATTTTGATGTCATAGCCATTGGAACGTCATAGCCACTATGATGTCATAGAAACTGTGATGTCATAGCCATTGTGATGGCACAGCCATTGTGATGGCATAGCCATTGTGACATCACAGCGACTATAACGTCATATATACTGTAAGGTCAAAGCCACTGTAATTTCATAGACATTGTTATGTCATTGCCGTTGACTTCGTAACCATCATGATGTCATAGACATGGTGATGGCATAGCCACTATAATGACAGAGCCATCGTAACGTGATAGGCATCACAATGTCATAGAGATAGTATAGTCATTTCCGCTGTCCTGTAATAGCCACTGTGACGTCATAGCCATTGTTAGGTCGTAGGCATTGTGACGTCATAGCCATTGAAAGCTCATGGCCACATCAATGTCATAGCCATTGAAAAGTCATAGCTACCTACAATGCCACAGGAATTGCATCGTCATAGCCACGAAAATGTCACAGCCATTGTAACGTCACAGGCACTGTAATGACACAGACATATTTAAGTCAATGCAAATTTCAGGTCATAGCCATTTTGATGTCATAGCCATTGGAACGTCATAGCCACTATGATGTCATAGAAACTGTGATGTCATAGCCATTGTGATGGCATAGCCATTGTGATGGCATAGCCATTGTGACATCACAGCGACTATAACATCATATATACTGTAAGGTCAAAGCCACTGTAGTTTCATAGACATTGTTATGTCATTGCCGTTGACTTCGTAACCATCATGATGTCATAGACATGGTGATGGCATAGCCACTATAATGACACAGCCATCGTAACGTGATAGGCACCACAATGTCATATAGTATAGTCATTTCCGCTGTCCTGTAATAGCCACTGTGACGTCATAGCCATTGTGAGGTCGTAGGCATTGTGACGTCATAGCCATTGAAAGCTCATGGCCAGATCAATGTCATAGCCATTGAAAAGTCATAGCTACCTACAATGCCACAGGAATTGCATCGTCATAGCCACGAAAATGTCACAGCCATTGTAACGTCACTGGCAGTGTAATGACACAGATATATTTAAGTCAATGCAAATTTCAGTTCATAGCCATTTTGATGTCATAGCCATTGGAACGTCATAGCCACTATGATGTCATAGAAACTGTGATGTCATAGCCATTGTGATGGCATAGCCATTGTGATGGCATAGCCATTGTGACATCACAGCGACTATAACGTCATATATACTGTAAGGTCAAAGCCACTGTAATTTCATAGACATTGTTATGTCATTGCCGTTGACTTCGTACCCATCATGATGTCATAGACATGGTGATGGCATAGCCACTATAATGACACAGCCATCGTAACGTGATAGGCACCACAATGTCATAGAGATAGTATAGTCATTTCCGCTGGCCTTTAATAGCCACTGTGACGTCATAGCCATTGTCAGGTCGTAGGCATTGTGACGTCATAGCCATTGAAAGCTCATGGCCACATCAATGTCATAGCCATTGAAAAGTCATAGCTACCTACAATGCCACAGGAATTGCATCATCATAGCCACGAAAATGTCACAGCCATTGTAACGTCACAGGCACTGTAATGACACAGACATATTTAAGTCAATGCAAATTTCAGGTCATAGCCATTTTGATGTCATAGCCATTGGAACGTCATAGCCACTATGATGTCATAGAAACTGTGATGTCATAGCCATTGTGATGGCATAGCCATTGTGATGGCATAGCCATTGTGACATCACAGCGACTATAACATCATATATACTGTAAGGTCAAAGCCACTGTAGTTTCATAGACATTGTTATGTCATTGCCGTTGACTTCGTAACCATCATGATGTCATAGACATGGTGATGGCATAGCCACTATAATGACACAGCCATCGTAACGTGATAGGCACCGCAATGTCATATAGTATAGTCATTTCCGCTGTCCTGTAATAGCCACTGTGACGTCATAGCCATTGTCAGGTCGTAGGCATTGTGACGTCATAGCCATTGAAAGCTCATGGCCACATCAATGTCATAGCCATTGAAAAGTCATAGCTACCTACAATGCCACAGGAATTGCATCGTCATAGCCACGAAAATGTCACATCCATTGTAACGTCACTGGCAGTGTAATGACACAGATATATTTAAGTCAATGCAAATTTCAGTTCATAGCCATTTTGATGTCATAGCCATTGGAACGTCATAGCCACTATGATGTCATAGAAACTGTGATGTCATAGCCATTGTGATGTCATAGCCATTGTGATGGCATAGCCATTGTGACATCACAGCGACTATAACATCATATATATTGTAAGGTCAAAGCCACTGTAGTTTCATAGACATTGTTATGTCATTGCCGTTGACTTCGTAACCATCATGATGTCATAGACATGGTGATGGCATAGCCACTATAATGTCACAGCAATCGTATCGTGATAGGCACCACAATGTCATAGAGATAGTATAGTCATTTCCGCTGGCCTTTAATAGCCACTGTGACGTCATAGCCATTGTTAGGTCGTAGGCATTGTGACGTCATAGCCATTGAAAGCTCATGGCCACATCAATGTCATAGCCATTGAAAAGTCATAGCTACCTACAATGCCACAGGAATTGCATCGTCATAGCCACGAAAATGTCACAGCCATTGTAACGTCACAGGCACTGTAATGACACAGACAAATTTAAGTCAATGCAAATTTCAGGTCATAGCCATTTTGATGTCATAGCCATTGGAACGTCATAGCCACTATGATGTCATAGAAACTGTGATGTCATAGCCATTGTGATGGCATAGCCATTGTGATGGCATAGCCATTGTGACATCACAGCGACTATAACATCATATATACTGTAAGGTCAAAGCCACTGTAGTTTCATAGACATTGTTATGTCATTGCCATTGACTTCGTAACCATCATGATGTCATAGACATGGTGATGGCATAGCCACTATAATGACACAGCCATCGTAACGTGATAGGCACCGCAATGTCATATAGTATAGTCATTTCCGCTGTCCTGTAATAGCCACTGTGACGTCATAGCCATTGTCAGGTCGTAGGCATTGTGACGTCATAGCCATTGAAAGCTCATGGCCACATCAATGTCATAGCCATTGAAAAGTCATAGCTACCTACAATGCCACAGGAATTGCATCGTCATAGCCACGAAAATGTCACAGCCATTGTAACGTCACAGGCACTGTAATGACACAGACATATTTAAGTCAATGCAAATTTCAGGTCATAGCCATTTTGATGTCATAGCCATTGGAACGTCATAGCCACTATGATGTCATAGAAACTGTGATGTCATAGCCATTGTGATGGCATAGCCATTGTGATGGCATAGCCATTGTGACATCACAGCGACTATAACATCATATATACTGTAAGGTCAAAGCCACTGTAGTTTCATAGACATTGTTATGTCATTGCCGTTGACTTCGTAACCATCATGATGTCATAGACATGGTGATGGCATAGCCACTATAATGACACAGCCATCGTAACGTGATAGGCACCACAATGTCATATAGTATAGTCATTTCCGCTGTCCTGTAATAGCCACTGTGACGTCATAGCCATTGTCCGGTCGTAGGCATTGTGACGTCATAGCCATTGAAAGCTCATGGCCACATCAATGTCATAGCCATTGAAAAGTCATAGCTACCTACAATGCCACAGGAATTGCATCGTCATAGCCACGAAAATGTCACAGCCATTGTAACGTCACAGGCACTGTAATGACACAGACATATTTAAGTCAAAGCAAATTTCAGATCATAGCCATTTTGATGTCATAGCCATTGGAACGTCATAGCCACTATGATGTCATAGAAACTGTGATGTCATAGCCATTGTGATGTCATAGCCATTGTGATGGCATAGCCATTGTGACATCACAGCGACTATAACATCATATATATTGTAAGGTCAAAGCCACTGTAGTTTCATAGACATTGTTATGTCATTGCCGTTGACTTCGTAACCATCATGATGTCATAGACATGGTGATGGCATAGACACTATAATGTCACAGCCATCGTAACGTGATAGGCACCACAATGTCATAGAGATAGTATAGTCATTTCTGCTGTCCTGTAATAGCCACTGTGACGTCATAGCCATTGTTAGGTCGTAGGCATTGTGACGTCATAGCCATTGAAAGCTCATGGCCACATCAATGTCGTAGCCATTGAAAAGTCATAGCTACCTACAATGCCACAGGAATTGCATCGTCATAGCCACGAAAATGTCATAGCCATTGTAACGTCACTGGCAGTGTAATGACACAGATATATTTAAGTCAATGCAAATTTCAGTTCATAGCCATTTTGATGTCATAGCCATTGGAACGTCATAGCCACTATGATGTCATAGAAACTGTGATGTCATAGCCATTGTGATGGCATAGCCATTGTGATGGCATAGCCATTGTGACATCACAGCGACTATGACATCATATATATTGTAAGGTCAAAGACACTGTAGTTTCATAGACATTGTTATGTCATTGCCGTTGACTTCGTAACCATCATGATGTCATAGACATGGTGATGGCATAGCCACTATAATGTCACAGCCATCGTAACGTGATAGGCACCACAATGTCATAGAGATAGTATAGTCATTTCCGCTGGCCTTTAATAGCCACTGTGACGTCATAGCCATTGTTAGGTCGTAGGCATTGTGACGTCATAGCCATTGAAAGCTCATGGCCACATCAATGTCATAGCCATTGAAAAGTCATAGCTACCTACAATGCCACAGGAATTGCATCGTCATAGCCACGAAAATGTCACAGCCATTGTAACGTCACTGGCAGTGTAATGACACAGATATATTTAAGTCAATGCAAATTTCAGTTCATAGCCATTTTGATGTCATAGCCATTGGAACGTCATAGCCACTATGATGTCATAGAAACTGTGATGTCATAGCCATTGTGATGTCATAGCCATTGTGATGGCATAGCCATTGTGACATCCCAGCGACTATAACGTCATATATATTGTAAGGTCAAAGACACTGTAGTTTCATAGACATTGTTATGTCATTGCCGTTGACTTTGTAACCATCATGATGTCATAGACATGGTGATGGCATAGCCACTATAATGTCACAGCCATCGTAACGTGATAGGCACCACAATGTCATAGAGATAGTATAGTCATTTCCGCTGGCCTTTAATAGCCACTGTGACGTCATAGCCATTGTTAGGTCATAGGCATTGTGACGTCATAGCCATTGAAACTCATGGCCACATCAATGTCATAGCCATTGAAAAGTCATAGCTACCTACAATGCCACAGGAATTGCATCGTCATAGCCACGAAAATGTCACAGCCATTGTAACGTCACAGGCACTGTAATGACACAGACATATTTAAGTCAATGCAAATTTCAGGTCGTAGCCATTTTGATGTCATAGCCATTGGAACGTCATAGCCACTATGATGTCATAGAAACTGTGATGTCATAGCCATTGTGATGGCATAGCCATTGTGATGGCATAGCCATTGTGACATCACAGCGACTATAACATCATATATACTGTAAGGTCAAAGCCACTGTAGTTTCATAGACATTGTTATGTCATTGCCGTTGACTTCGTAACCATCATGATGTCATAGACATGGTGATGGCATAGCCACTATAATGACACAGCCATCGTAACGTGATAGGCACCGCAATGTCATATAGTATAGTCATTTCCGCTGTCCTGTAATAGCCACTGTGACGTCATAGCCATTGTCAGGTCGTAGGCATTGTGACGTCATAGCCATTGAAAGCTCATGGCCACATCAATGTCATAGCCATTGAAAAGTCATAGCTACCTACAATGCCACAGGAATTGCATCGTCATAGCCACGAAAATGTCACAGCCATTGTAACGTCACAGGCACTGTAATGACACAGACATATTTAAGTCAATGCAAATTTCAGGTCATAGCCATTTTGATGTCATAGCCATTGGAACGTCATAGCCACTATGATGTCATAGAAACTGTGATGTCATAGCCATTGTGATGGCATAGCCATTGTGATGGCATAGCCATTGTGACATCACAGCGACTATAACATCATATATACTGTAAGGTCAAAGCCACTGTAGTTTCATAGACATTGTTATGTCATTGCCGTTGACTTCGTAACCATCATGATGTCATAGACATGGTGATGGCATAGCCACTATAATGACACAGCCATCGTAACGTGATAGGCACCACAATGTCATATAGTATAGTCATTTCCGCTGTCCTGTAATAGCCACTGTGACGTCATAGCCACTGTTAGTTCGTAGGCATTGTGACGTCATAGCCATTGAAACTCATGGCCACATCAATGTCATAGCCATTGAAAAGTCATAGCTACCTACAATGCCACAGGAATTGCATCGTCATAGCCACGAAAATGTCACAGCCATTGTAACGTCACAGGCACTGTAATGACACAGACATATTTAAGTCAATGCAAATTTCAGGTCATAGCCATTTTGATGTCATAGCCATTGGAACGTCATAGCCACTATGATGTCATAGAAACTGTGATGTCATAGCCATTGTGATGGCATAGCCATTGTGATGGCATAGCCATTGTGACATCACAGCGACTATAACATCATATATACTGTAAGGTCAAAGCCACTGTAGTTTCATAGACATTGTTATGTCATTGCCGTTGACTTCGTAACCATCATGATGTCATAGACATGGTGATGGCATAGCCACTATAATGACACAGCCATCGTAACGTGATAGGCACCACAATGTCATATAGTATAGTCATTTCCGCTGTCCTGTAATAGCCACTGTGACGTCATAGCCATTGTCCGGTCGTAGGCATTGTGACGTCATAGCCATTGAAAGCTCATGGCCACATCAATGTCATAGCCATTGAAAAGTCATAGCTACCTACAATGCCACAGGAATTGCATCGTCATAGCCACGAAAATGTCACAGCCATTGTAACGTCACAGGCACTGTAATGACACAGACATATTTAAGTCAAAGCAAATTTCAGATCATAGCCATTTTGATGTCATAGCCATTGGAACGTCATAGCCACTATGATGTCATAGAAACTGTGATGTCATAGCCATTGTGATGTCATAGCCATTGTGATGGCATAGCCATTGTGACATCACAGCGACTATAACATCATATATATTGTAAGGTCAAAGCCACTGTAGTTTCATAGACATTGTTATGTCATTGCCGTTGACTTCGTAACCATCATGATGTCATAGACATGGTGATGGCATAGACACTATAATGTCACAGCCATCGTAACGTGATAGGCACCACAATGTCATAGAGATAGTATAGTCATTTCTGCTGTCCTGTAATAGCCACTGTGACGTCATAGCCATTGTTAGGTCGTAGGCATTGTGACGTCATAGCCATTGAAAGCTCATGGCCACATCAATGTCATAGCCATTGAAAAGTCATAGCTACCTACAATGCCACAGGAATTGCATCGTCATAGCCACGAAAATGTCATAGCCATTGTAACGTCACTGGCAGTGTAATGACACAGATATATTTAAGTCAATGCAAATTTCAGTTCATAGCCATTTTGATGTCATAGCCATTGGAACGTCATAGCCACTATGATGTCATAGAAACTGTGATGTCATAGCCATTGTGATGGCATAGCCATTGTGATGGCATAGCCATTGTGACATCACAGCGACTATGACATCATATATATTGTAAGGTCAAAGACACTGTAGTTTCATAGACATTGTTATGTCATTGCCGTTGACTTCGTAACCATCATGATGTCATAGACATGGTGATGGCATAGCCACTATAATGTCACAGCCATCGTAACGTGATAGGCACCACAATGTCATATAGATAGTATAGTCATTTCCGCTGGCCTTTAATAGCCACTGTGACGTCATAGCCATTGTTAGGTCGTAGGCATTGTGACGTCATAGCCATTGAAAGCTCATGGCCACATCAATGTCATAGCCATTGAAAAGTCATAGCTACCTACAATGCCACAGGAATTGCATCGTCATAGCCACGAAAATGTCACAGCCATTGTAACGTCACTGGCAGTGTAATGACACAGATATATTTAAGTCAATGCAAATTTCAGTTCATAGCCATTTTGATGTCATAGCCATTGGAACGTCATAGCCACTATGATGTCATAGAAACTGTGATGTCATAGCCATTGTGATGTCATAGCCATTGTGATGGCATAGCCATTGTGACATCCCAGCGACTATAACGTCATATATATTGTAAGGTCAAAGACACTGTAGTTTCATAGACATTGTTATGTCATTGCCGTTGACTTTGTAACCATCATGATGTCATAGACATGGTGATGGCATAGCCACTATAATGTCACAGCCATCGTAACGTGATAGGCACCACAATGTCATAGAGATAGTATAGTCATTTCCGCTGGCCTTTAATAGCCACTGTGACGTCATAGCCATTGTTAGGTCATAGGCATTGTGACGTCATAGCCATTGAAACTCATGGCCACATCAATGTCATAGCCATTGAAAAGTCATAGCTACCTACAATGCCACAGGAATTGCATCGTCATAGCCACGAAAATGTCACAGCCATTGTAACGTCACAGGCACTGTAATGACACAGACATATTTAAGTCAATGCAAATTTCAGGTCGTAGCCATTTTGATGTCATAGCCATTGGAACGTCATAGCCACTATGATGTCATAGAAACTGTGATGTCATAGCCATTGTGATGGCATAGCCATTGTGATGGCATAGCCATTGTGACATCACAGCGACTATAACATCATATATACTGTAAGGTCAAAGCCACTGTAGTTTCATAGACATTGTTATGTCATTGCCGTTGACTTCGTAACCATCATGATGTCATAGACATGGTGATGGCATAGCCACTATAATGACACAGCCATCGTAACGTGATAGGCACCGCAATGTCATATAGTATAGTCATTTCCGCTGTCCTGTAATAGCCACTGTGACGTCATAGCCATTGTCAGGTCGTAGGCATTGTGACGTCATAGCCATTGAAAGCTCATGGCCACATCAATGTCATAGCCATTGAAAAGTCATAGCTACCTACAATGCCACAGGAATTGCATCGTCATAGCCACGAAAATGTCACAGCCATTGTAACGTCACAGGCACTGTAATGACACAGACATATTTAAGTCAATGCAAATTTCAGGTCATAGCCATTTTGATGTCATAGCCATTGGAACGTCATAGCCACTATGATGTCATAGAAACTGTGATGTCATAGCCATTGTGATGGCATAGCCATTGTGATGGCATAGCCATTGTGACATCACAGCGACTATAACATCATATATACTGTAAGGTCAAAGCCACTGTAGTTTCATAGACATTGTTATGTCATTGCCGTTGACTTCGTAACCATCATGATGTCATAGACATGGTGATGGCATAGCCACTATAATGACACAGCCATCGTAACGTGATAGGCACCACAATGTCATATAGTATAGTCATTTCCGCTGTCCTGTAATAGCCACTGTGACGTCATAGCCACTGTTAGTTCGTAGGCATTGTGACGTCATAGCCATTGAAACTCATGGCCACATCAATGTCATAGCCATTGAAAAGTCATAGCTACCTACAATGCCACAGGAATTGCATCGTCATAGCCACGAAAATGTCACAGCCATTGTAACGTCACAGGCACTGTAATGACACAGACAAATTTAAGTCAATGCAAATTTCAGGTCATAGCCATTTTGATGTCATAGCCATTGGAACGTCATAGCCACTATGATGTCATAGAAACTGTGATGTCATAGCCATTGTGATGGCATAGCCATTGTGATGGCATAGCCATTGTGACATCAAAGCGACTATAACATCATATATACTGTAAGGTCAAAGCCACTGTAGTTTCATAGACATTGTTATGTCATTGCCGTTGACTTCGTAACCATCATGATGTTATAGACATGGTGATGGCATAGACACTATAATGTCACAGCCATCGTAACGTGATAGGCACCACAATGTCATAGAGATAGTATAGTCATTTCCGCTGTCCTGTAATAGCCACTGTGACGTCATAGCCATTGTTAGGTCGTAGGCATTGTGACGTCATAGCCATTGAAAGCTCATGGCCACATCAATGTCATAGCCATTGAAAAGTCATACCTACCTACAATGCCACAGGAATTGCATCGTCATAGCCACGAAAATGTCACAGCCATTGTAACGTCACTGGCAGTGTAATGACACAGATATATTTAAGTCAATGCAAATTTCAGTTCATAGCCATTTTGATGTCATAGCCATTGGAACGTCATAGCCACTATGATGTCATAGAAACTGTGATGTCATAGCCATTGTGATGTCATAGCCATTGTGATGGCATAGCCATTGTGACATCACAGCGACTATAACATCATATATATTGTAAGGTCAAAGACACTGTAGTTTCATAGACATTGTTATGTCATTGCCGTTGACTTCGTAACCATCATGATGTCATAGACATGGTGATGGCATAGCCACTATAATGTCACAGCCATCGTAACGTGATAGGCACCACAATGTCATAGAGATAGTATAGTCATTTCGCTGGCCTTTAATAGCCACTGTGACGTCATAGCCATTGTTAGGTCGTAGGCATTGTGACGTCATAGCCATTGAAACTCATGGCCACATCAATGTCATAGCCATTGAAAAGTCATAGCTACCTACAATGCAACAGGAATTGCATCGTCATAGCCACGAAAATGTCACAGCCATTGTAACGTCACAGGCACTGTAATGACACAGACAAATTTAAGTCAATGCAAATTTCAGGTCATAGCCATTTTGATGTCATAGCCATTGGAACGTCATAGCCACTATGATGTCATAGAAACTGTGATGTCATAGCCATTGTGATGGCATAGCCATTGTGATGGCATAGCCATTGTGACATCACAGCGACTATAACATCATATATACTGTAAGGTCAAAGCCACTGTAGTTTCATAGACATTGTTATGTCATTGCCGTTGACTTCGTAACCATCATGATGTCATAGACATGGTGATGGCATAGCCACTATAATGACACAGCCATCGTAACGTGATAGGCACCGCAATGTCATATAGTATAGTCATTTCCGCTGTCCTGTAATAGCCACTGTGACGTCATAGCCATTGTCAGGTCGTAGGCATTGTGACGTCATAGCCATTGAAAGCTCATGGCCACATCAATGTCATAGCCATTGAAAAGTCATAGCTACCTACAATGCCACAGGAATTGCATCGTCATAGCCACGAAAATGTCACAGCCATTGTAACGTCACAGGCACTGTAATGACACAGACATATTTAAGTCAATGCAAATTTCAGGTCATAGCCATTTTGATGTCATAGCCATTGGAACGTCATAGCCACTATGATGTCATAGAAACTGTGATGTCATAGCCATTGTGATGGCATAGCCATTGTGATGGCATAGCCATTGTGACATCACAGCGACTATAACATCATATATACTGTAAGGTCAAAGCCACTGTAGTTTCATAGACATTGTTATGTCATTGCCGTTGACTTCGTAACCATCATGATGTCATAGACATGGTGATGGCATAGCCACTATAATGACACAGCCATCGTAACGTGATAGGCACCACAATGTCATATAGTATAGTCATTTCCGCTGTCCTGTAATAGCCACTGTGACGTCATAGCCATTGTCCGGTCGTAGGCATTGTGACGTCATAGCCATTGAAAGCTCATGGCCACATCAATGTCATAGCCATTGAAAAGTCATAGCTACCTACAATGCCACAGGAATTGCATCGTCATAGCCACGAAAATGTCACAGCCATTGTTACGTCACAGGCACTGTAATGACACAGACATATTTAAGTCAAAGCAAATTTCAGATCATAGCCATTTTGATGTCATAGCCATTGGAACGTCATAGCCACTATGATGTCATAGAAACTGTGATGTCATAGCCATTGTGATGTCATAGCCATTGTGATGGCATAGCCATTGTGACATCACAGCGACTATAACATCATATATATTGTAAGGTCAAAGCCACTGTAGTTTCATAGACATTGTTATGTCATTGCCGTTGACTTCGTAACCATCATGATGTCATAGACATGGTGATGGCATAGACACTATAATGTCACAGCCATCGTAACGTGATAGGCACCACAATGTCATAGAGATAGTATAGTCATTTCTGCTGTCCTGTAATAGCCACTGTGACGTCATAGCCATTGTCAGGTCGTAGGCATTGTGACGTCATAGCCATTGAAAGCTCATGGCCACATCAATGTCATAGCCATTGAAAAGTCATAGCTACCTACAATGCCACAGGAATTGCATCGTCATAGCCACGAAAATGTCACAGCCATTGTAACGTCACAGGCACTGTAATGACACAGACATATTTAAGTCAAAGCAAATTTCAGATCATAGCCATTTTGATGTCATAGCCATTGGAACGTCATAGCCACTATGATGTCATAGAAACTGTGATGTCATAGCCATTGTGATGTAATAGCCATTGTGATGGCATAGCCATTGTGACATCACAGCGACTATAACATCATATATATTGTAAGGTCAAAGACACTGTAGTTTCATAGACATTGTTATGTCATTGCCGTTGACTTCGTAACCATCATGATGTCATAGACATGGTGATGGCATAGACACTATAATGTCACAGCCATCGTAACGTGATAGGCACCACAATGTCATAGAGATAGTATAGTCATTTCCGCTGGCCTTTAATAGCCACTGTGACGTCATAGCCATTGTTAGGTCGTAGGCATTGTGACGTCATAGCCATTGAAACTCATGGCCACATCAATGTCATAGCCATTGAAAAGTCATAGCTACCTACAATGCCACAGGAATTGCATCGTCATAGCCACGAAAATGTCACAGCCATTGTAACGTCACAGGCACTGTAATGACACAGACAAATTTAAGTCAATGCAAATTTCAGGTCATAGCCATTTTGATGTCATAGCCATTGGAACGTCATAGCCACTATGATGTCATAGAAACTGTGATGTCATAGCCATTGTGATGGCATAGCCATTGTGATGGCATAGCCATTGTGACATCACAGCGACTATAACATCATATATACTGTAAGGTCAAAGCCACTGTAGTTTCATAGACATTGTTATGTCATTGCCGTTGACTTCGTAACCATCATGATGTCATAGACATGGTGATGGCATAGCCACTATAATGACACAGCCATCGTAACGTGATAGGCACCGCAATGTCATATAGTATAGTCATTTCCGCTGTCCTGTAATAGCCACTGTGACGTCATAGCCATTGTCAGGTCGTAGGCATTGTGACGTCATAGCCATTGAAAGCTCATGGCCACATCAATGTCATAGCCATTGAAAAGTCATAGCTACCTACAATGCCACAGGAATTGCATCGTCATAGCCACGAAAATGTCACAGCCATTGTAACGTCACAGGCACTGTAATGACACAGACATATTTAAGTCAATGCTAATTTCAGGTCATAGCCATTTTGATGTCATAGCCATTGGAATGTCATAGCCACTATGATGTCATAGAAACTGTGATGTCATAGCCATTGTGATGGCATAGCCATTGTGATGGCATAGCCATTGTGATGGCATAGCCATTGTGACATCACAGCGACTACAACATCATATATATTGTAAGGTCAAAGCCACTGTAGTTTCATAGACATTGTTATGTCATTGCCGTTGACTTCGTAACCATCATGATGTCATAGACATGGTGATGGCATAGCCACTATAATGTCACAGCCATCGTAACGTGATAGGCACCACCATGTCATAGAGATAGTATAGTCATTTCTGCTGTCCTGTAATAGCCACTGTGACGTCATAGCCATTGTTAGGTCGTAGGCATTGTGACGTCATAGCCATTGAAAGCTCACGGCCACATCAATGTCATAGCCATTGAAAAGTCATAGCTACCTACAATGCCACAGGAATTGCATTGTCATAGCCACGAAAATGTCACAGCCATTGTAACGTCACTGGCAGTGTAATGACACAGATATATTTAAGTCAATGCAAATTTCAGTTCATAGCCATTTTGATGTCATAGCCATTGGAACGTCATAGCCACTATGATGTCATAGAAACTGTGATGTCATAGCCATTGTGATGTCATAGCCATTGTGATCGCATAGCCATTGTGACATCACAGCGACTATAACATCATATATATTGTAAGGTCAAAGACACTGTAGTTTCATAGACATTGTTATGTCATTGCCGTTGACTTCGTAACCATCATGATGTCATAGACATGGTGATGGCATAGCCACTATAATGTCACAGCCATCGTTACGTGATAGGCACCACAATGTCATAGAGATAGAATAGTCATTTCCGCTGGCCTTTAATAGCCACTGTGACGTCATAGCCATTGTTAGGTCGTAGGCATTGTGACGTCATAGCCATTGAAACTCATGGCCACATTAATGTCATAGCCATTGAAAAGTCATAGCTACCTACAATGCAACAGGAATTGCATGGTCATAGCCACGAAAATGTCACAGCCATTGTAACGTCACAGGCACTGTAATGACACAGACAAATTTAAGTCAATGCAAATTTCAGGTCATAGCCATTTTGATGTCATAGCCATTGGAACGTCATAGCCACTATGATGTCATAGAAACTGTGATGTCATAGCCATTGTGATGGCATAGCCATTGTGATGGCATAGCCATTGTGACATCACAGCAACTATAACATCATATATACTGTAAGGTCAAAGCCACTGTAATTTCATAGACATTGTTATGTCATTGCCGTTGACTTCGTAACCATCATGATGTCATAGACATGGTGATGGCATAGCCACTATAATGACACAGCCATCGTAACGTGATAGGCATCACAATGTCATAGAGATAGTATAGTCATTTCCGCTGTCCTGTAATAGCCACTGTGACGTCATAGCCATTGTTAGGTCGTAGGCATTGTGACGTCATAGCCATTGAAAGCTCATGGCCACATCAATGTCATAGCCATTGAAAAGTCATAGCTACCTACAATGCCACAGGAATTGCATCGTCATAGCCACGAAAATGTCTCAGCCAGTGTAACGTCACAGGCACTGTAATGACACAGACATATTTAAGTCAATGCAAATTTCAGGTCATAGCCATTTTGATGTCATAGCCATTGGAACGTCATAGCCACTATGATGTCATAGAAACTGTGATGTCATAGCCATTGTGATGTCATAGCCATTGGGATGGCATAGCCATTGTGACATCACAGCGACTATAACATCATATATACTGTAAGGTCAAAGCCACTGTAGTTTCATAGACATTGTTATATCATTGCCGTTGACTTCGTAACCATCATGATGTCATAGACATGGTGATGGCATAGCCACTATAATGACACAGCCATCGTAACGTGATAGGCACCACAATGTCATATAGTATAGTCATTTCCGCTGTCCTGTAATAGCCACTGTGACGTCATAGCCATTTTCAGGTCGTAGGCATTGTGACGTCATAGCCATTGAAAGCTCATGGCCACATCAATGTCATAGCCATTGAAAAGTCATAGCTACCTACAATGCCACAGGAATTGCATCGTCATAGCCACGAAAATGTCACAGCCATTGTAACGTCACAGGCACTGTAATGACACAGACATATTTAAGTCAAAGCAAATTTCAGATCATAGCCATTTTGATGTCATAGCCATTGGAACGTCATAGCCACTATGATGTCATAGAAACTGCGATGTCATAGCCATTGTGATGTCATAGCCATTGTGATGGCATAGCCATTGTGACATCACAGCGACTATAACATCATATATATTGTAAGGTCAAAGCCACTGTAGTTTCATAGACATTGTTATGTCATTGCCGTTGACTTTGTAACCATCATGATGTCATAGACATGGTGATGGCATAGCCACTATAATGTCACAGCCATCGTAACGTGATAGGCACCACAATGTCATAGAGATAGTATAGTCATTTCTGCTGTCCTGTAATAGCCACTGTGACGTCATAGCCATTGTTAGGTCGTAGGCATTGTGACGTCATAGCCATTGAAAGCTCATGGCCACATCAATGTCATAGCCATTGAAAAGTCATAGCTACCTACAATGCCACAGGAATTGCATCGTCATAGCCACGAAAATGTCACAGCCATTGTAACGTCACTGGCAGTGTAATGACACAGATATATTTAAGTCAATGCAAATTTCAGTTCATAGCCATTTTGATGTCATAGCCATTGGAACGTCATAGCCACTATGATGTCATAGAAACTGTGATGTCATAGCCATTGTGATGTCATAGCCATTGTGATGGCATAGCCATTGTGACATCACAGCGACTATAACATCATATATATTGTAAGGTCAAAGACACTGTATTTTCATAGACATTGTTATGTCATTGCCGTTGACTTCGTAACCATCATGATGTCATAGACATGGTGATGGCATAGCCACTATAATGTCACAGCCATCGTAACGTGATAGGCACCACAATGTCATAGAGATAGTATAGTCATTTCCGCTGTCCTGTAATAGCCACTGTGACGTCATAGCCATTGTTAGGTCGTAGGCATTGTGACGTCATAGCCATTGAAAGCTCATGGCCACATCAATGTCATAGCCATTGAAAAGTCATAGCTACCTACAATGCCACAGGAATTGCATCGTCATAGCCACGAAAATGTCTCAGCCAGTGTAACGTCACAGGCACTGTAATGACACAGACATATTTAAGTCAATGCAAATTTCAGGTCATAGCCATTTTGATGTCATAGCCATTGGAACGTCATAGCCACTATGATGTCATAGAAACTGTGATGTCATAGCCATTGTGATGTCATAGCCATTGGGATGGCATAGCCATTGTGACATCACAGCGACTATAACATCATATATACTGTAAGGTCAAAGCCACTGTAGTTTCATAGACATTGTTATGTCATTGCCGTTGACTTCGTAACCATCATGATGTCATAGACATGGTGATGGCATAGCCACTATAATGACACAGCCATCGTAACGTGATAGGCACCACAATGTCATATAGTATAGTCATTTCCGCTGTCCTGTAATAGCCACTGTGACGTCATAGCCATTGTCAGGTCGTAGGCATTGTGACGTCATAGCCATTGAAAGCTCATGGCCACATCAGTGTCATAGCCATTGAAAAGTCATAGCTACCTACAATGCCACAGGAATTGCATCGTCATAGCCACGAAAATGTCTCAGCCAGTGTAACGTCACAGGCACTGTAATGACACAGACATATTTAAGTCAATGCAAATTTCAGGTCATAGCCATTTTGATGTCATAGCCATTGGAACGTCATAGCCACTATGATGTCATAGAAACTGTGATGTCATAGCCATTGTGATGTCATAGCCATTGTGATGGCATAGCCATTGTGACATCACAGCGACTATAACATCATATATACTGTAAGGTCAAAGCCACTGTAATTTCATAGACATTGTTATGTCATTGCCGTTGACTTCGTAACCATCATGATGTCATAGACATGGTGATGGCATAGTCACTATAATGACACAGCCATCGTAACGTGATAGGCATCACAATGTCATAGAGATAGTATAGTCATTTCCGCTGTCCTGTAATAGCCACTGTGACGTCATAGCCATTGTTAGGTCGTAGGCATTGTGACGTCATAGCCATTGAAAGCTCATGGCCACATCAATGTCATAGCCATTGAAAAGTCATAGCTACCTACAATGCCACAGGAATTGCATCGTCATAGCCACGAAAATGTCTCAGCCAGTGTAACGTCACAGGCACTGTAATGACACAGACATATTTAAGTCAATGCAAATTTCAGGTCATAGCCATTTTGATGTCATAGCCATTGGAACGTCATAGCCACTATGATGTCATAGAAACTGTGATGTCATAGCCATTGTGATGTCATAGCCATTGTGATGGCATAGCCATTGTGACATCACAGCGACTATAACATCATATATATTGTAAGGTCAAAGACACTGTAGTTTCATAGACATTGTTATGTCATTGCCGTTGACTTCGTAACCATCATGATGTCATAGACATGGTGATGGCATACCCACTATAATGTCACAGCCATCATAACGTGATAGGCACCACAATGTCATAGAGATAGTATAGTCATTTCCGCTGGCCTTTAATAGCCACTGTGACGTCAAAGCCATTGTTAGGTCGTAGGCATTGTGACGTCATAGCCATTGAAAGCTCATGGCCACATCAATGTCATAGCCATTGAAAAGTCATAGCTACCTACAATGCCACAGGAATTGCATCGTCATAGCCACGAAAATGTCTCAGCCAGTGTAACGTCACAGGCACTGTAATGACACAGACATATTTAAGTCAATGCAAATTTCAGGTCATAGCCATTTTGATGTCATAGCCATTGGAACGTCATAGCCACTATGATGTCATAGAAACTGTGATGTCATAGCCATTGTGATGTCATAGCCATTGTGATGGCATAGCCATTGTGACATCACAGCGACTATAACATCATATATATTGTAAGGTCAAAGACACTGTAGTTTCATAGACATTGTTATGTCATTGCCGTTGACTTCGTAACCATCATGATGTCATAGACATGGTGATGGCATAGCCACTATAATGTCACAGCCATCGTAACGTGATAGGCACCACAATGTCATAGAGATAGTATAGTCATTTCTGCTGTCCTGTAATAGCCACTGTGACGTCATAGCCATTGTTAGGTCGTAGGCATTGTGACGTCATAGCCATTGAAAGCTCATGGCCACATCAATGTCATAGCCATTGAAAAGTCATAGCTACCTACAATGCCACAGGAATTGCATCGTCATAGCCACGAAAATGTCACAGCCATTGTAACGTCACAGGCACTGTAATGACACAGACATATTTAAGTCAATGCAAATTTCAGGTCATAGCCATTTTGATGTCATAGCCATTGGAACGTCATAGCCACTATGATGTCATAGAAACTGTGATGTCATAGCCATTGTGATGGCATAGCCATTGTGATGGCATAGCCATTGTGACATCACAGCGACTATAACATCATATATACTGTAAGGTCAAAGCCACTGTAGTTTCATAGACATTGTTATGTCATTGCCGTTGACTTCGTAACCATCATGATGTCATAGACATGGTGATGGCATACCCACTATAATGTCACAGCCATCATAACGTGATAGGCACCACAATGTCATAGAGATAGTATAGTCATTTCCGCTGGCCTTTAATAGCCACTGTGACGTCAAAGCCATTGTTAGGTCGTAGGCATTGTGACGTCATAGCCATTGAAAGCTCATGGCCACATCAATGTCATAGCCATTGAAAAGTCATAGCTACCTACAATGCCACAGGAATTGCATCGTCATAGCCACGAAAATGTCTCAGCCAGTGTAACGTCACAGGCACTGTAATGACACAGACATATTTAAGTCAATGCAAATTTCAGGTCATAGCCATTTTGATGTCATAGCCATTGGAACGTCATAGCCACTATGATGTCATAGAAACTGTGATGTCATAGCCATTGTGATGTCATAGCCATTGTGATGGCATAGCCATTGTGACATCACAGCGACTATAACATCATATATATTGTAAGGTCAAAGACACTGTAGTTTCATAGACATTGTTATGTCATTGCCGTTGACTTCGTAACCATCATGATGTCATAGACATGGTGATGGCATAGCCACTATAATGTCACAGCCATCGTAACGTGATAGGCACCACAATGTCATAGAGATAGTATAGTCATTTCTGCTGTCCTGTAATAGCCACTGTGACGTCATAGCCATTGTTAGGTCGTAGGCATTGTGACGTCATAGCCATTGAAAGCTCATGGCCACATCAATGTCATAGCCATTGAAAAGTCATAGCTACCTACAATGCCACAGGAATTGCATCGTCATAGCCACGAAAATGTCACAGCCATTGTAACGTCACAGGCACTGTAATGACACAGACATATTTAAGTCAATGCAAATTTCAGGTCATAGCCATTTTGATGTCATAGCCATTGGAACGTCATAGCCACTATGATGTCATAGAAACTGTGATGTCATAGCCATTGTGATGGCATAGCCATTGTGATGGCATAGCCATTGTGACATCACAGCGACTATAACATCATATATACTGTAAGGTCAAAGCCACTGTAGTTTCATAGACATTGTTATGTCATTGCCGTTGACTTCGTAACCATCATGATGTCATAGAAATGGTGATGGCATAGCCACTATAATGACACAGCCATCGTAACGTGATAGGCATCACAATGTCATAGAGATAGTATAGTCATTTCCGCTGTCCTGTAATAGCCACTGTGACGTCATAGCCATTGTTAGGTCGTAGGCATTGTGACGTCATAACCATTGAAAGCTCATGGCCACATCAATGTCATAGCCATTGAAAAGTCATAGCTACCTACAATGCCACAGGAATTGCATCGTCATAGCCACCTAAATGTCTCAGCCAGTGTAACGTCACAGGCACTGTAATGACACAGACATATTTAAGTCAATGCAAATTTCAGGTCATAGCCATTTTGATGTCATAGCGATTGGAACGTCATAACCACTATGATGTCATAGAAACTGTGATGTCATAGCCATTGTGATGTCATAGCCATTGTGATGGCATAGCCATTGTGACATCACAGCGACTATAACATCATGTATATTGTAAGGTCAAAGACACTGTAGTTTCATAGACATTGTTATGTCATTGCCGTTGACTTCGTAACCATCATGATGTCATAGACATGGTGATGGCATACCCACTATAATGTCACAGCCATCGTAACGTGATAGGCACCACAATATCATAGAGATAGTATAGTCATTTCCGCTGGCCTTTAATAGCCACTGTGATGTCATAGCCATTGTTAGGTCGTAGGCATTGTGACGTCATAGCCATTGAAAGCTCATGGCCACATCAATGTCATAGCCATTGAAAAGTCATAGCTACCTACAATGCCACAGGAATTGCATCGTCATAGCCACGAAAATGTCACAGCCATTGTAACGTCACAGGCACTGTAATGACACAGACATATTTAAGTCAAAGCAAATTTCAGGTCATAGCCATTTTGATGTCATAGCCATTGGAACGTCATAGCCACTATGATGTCATAGAAACTGTGATGTCATTGCCATTGTGATGGCATAGCCATTGTGATGGCATAGCCATTGTGACATCACAGCGACTATAACATCATATATATTGTAAGGTCAAAGCCACTGTAGTTTCATAGAGATTGTTATGTCATTGCCGTTGACTTCGTAACCATCATGATGTCATAGACATGGTGATGGCATAGCCACTATAATGTCACAGCCATCGTAACGTGATAGGCACCACAATGTCGTAGAGATAGTATAGTCATTTCCGCTGTCCTGTAATAGCCACTGTGACGTCATAGCCATTGTTGGGTCGTAGGCATTGTGACGTCATAGCCATTGAAAGCTCATGGCCACATCAATGTCATAGCCATTGAAAAGTCATAGCTACCTACAATGCCACAGGAATTGCATCGTCATAGCCACGAAAATGTCACAGCCATTGTAACGTCACAGGCACTGTAATGACACAGACATATTTAAGTCAATGCAAATTTCAGGTCATAGCCATTTTGATGTCATAGCCATTGGAACGTCATAGCCACTATGATGTCATAGAAACTGTGATGTCATAGCCATTGTGATGGCATAGCCATTGTGATGGCATAGCCATTGTGACATCACAGCGACTATAACATCATATATATTGTAAGGTCAAAGCCACTGTAGTTTCATAGACATTGTTATGTCATTGCCGTTGACTTCGTAACCATCATGATGTCATAGACATGGTGATGGCATAGCCACTATAATGTCACAGCCATCGTAACGTGATAGGCACCACAATGTCATAGAGATAGAATAGTCATTTCCGCTGGCCTTTAATAGCCACTGTGACGTCATAGCCATTGTTAGGTCGTAGGCATTGTGACGTCATAGCCATTGAAACTCATGGCCACATTAATGTCATAGCCATTGAAAAGTCATAGCTACCTACAATGCAACAGGAATTGCATGGTCATAGCCACGAAAATGTCACAGCCATTGTAACGTCACAGGCACTGTAATGACACAGACAAATTTAAGTCAATGCAAATTTCAGGTCATAGCCATTTTGATGTCATAGCCATTGGAACGTCATAGCCACTATGATGTCATAGAAACTGTGATGTCATAGCCATTGTGATGGCATAGCCATTGTGATGGCATAGCCATTGTGACATCACAGCAACTATAACATCATATATACTGTAAGGTCAAAGCCACTGTAATTTCATAGACATTGTTATGTCATTGCCGTTGACTTCGTAACCATCATGATGTCATAGACATGGTGATGGCATAGCCACTATAATGACACAGCCATCGTAACGTGATAGGCATCACAATGTCATAGAGATAGTATAGTCATTTCCGCTGTCCTGTAATAGCCACTGTGACGTCATAGCCATTGTTAGGTCGTAGGCATTGTGACGTCATAGCCATTGAAAGCTCATGGCCACATCAATGTCATAGCCATTGAAAAGTCATAGCTACCTACAATGCCACAGGAATTGCATCGTCATAGCCACGAAAATGTCTCAGCCAGTGTAACGTCACAGGCACTGTAATGACACAGACATATTTAAGTCAATGCAAATTTCAGGTCATAGCCATTTTGATGTCATAGCCATTGGAACGTCATAGCCACTATGATGTCATAGAAACTGTGATGTCATAGCCATTGTGATGTCATAGCCATTGGGATGGCATAGCCATTGTGACATCACAGCGACTATAACATCATATATACTGTAAGGTCAAAGCCACTGTAGTTTCATAGACATTGTTATATCATTGCCGTTGACTTCGTAACCATCATGATGTCATAGACATGGTGATGGCATAGCCACTATAATGACACAGCCATCGTAACGTGATAGGCACCACAATGTCATATAGTATAGTCATTTCCGCTGTCCTGTAATAGCCACTGTGACGTCATAGCCATTTTCAGGTCGTAGGCATTGTGACGTCATAGCCATTGAAAGCTCATGGCCACATCAATGTCATAGCCATTGAAAAGTCATAGCTACCTACAATGCCACAGGAATTGCATCGTCATAGCCACGAAAATGTCACAGCCATTGTAACGTCACAGGCACTGTAATGACACAGACATATTTAAGTCAAAGCAAATTTCAGATCATAGCCATTTTGATGTCATAGCCATTGGAACGTCATAGCCACTATGATGTCATAGAAACTGCGATGTCATAGCCATTGTGATGTCATAGCCATTGTGATGGCATAGCCATTGTGACATCACAGCGACTATAACATCATATATATTGTAAGGTCAAAGCCACTGTAGTTTCATAGACATTGTTATGTCATTGCCGTTGACTTTGTAACCATCATGATGTCATAGACATGGTGATGGCATAGCCACTATAATGTCACAGCCATCGTAACGTGATAGGCACCACAATGTCATAGAGATAGTATAGTCATTTCTGCTGTCCTGTAATAGCCACTGTGACGTCATAGCCATTGTTAGGTCGTAGGCATTGTGACGTCATAGCCATTGAAAGCTCATGGCCACATCAATGTCATAGCCATTGAAAAGTCATAGCTACCTACAATGCCACAGGAATTGCATCGTCATAGCCACGAAAATGTCACAGCCATTGTAACGTCACTGGCAGTGTAATGACACAGATATATTTAAGTCAATGCAAATTTCAGTTCATAGCCATTTTGATGTCATAGCCATTGGAACGTCATAGCCACTATGATGTCATAGAAACTGTGATGTCATAGCCATTGTGATGTCATAGCCATTGTGATGGCATAGCCATTGTGACATCACAGCGACTATAACATCATATATATTGTAAGGTCAAAGACACTGTATTTTCATAGACATTGTTATGTCATTGCCGTTGACTTCGTAACCATCATGATGTCATAGACATGGTGATGGCATAGCCACTATAATGTCACAGCCATCGTAACGTGATAGGCACCACAATGTCATAGAGATAGTATAGTCATTTCCGCTGTCCTGTAATAGCCACTGTGACGTCATAGCCATTGTTAGGTCGTAGGCATTGTGACGTCATAGCCATTGAAAGCTCATGGCCACATCAATGTCATAGCCATTGAAAAGTCATAGCTACCTACAATGCCACAGGAATTGCATCGTCATAGCCACGAAAATGTCTCAGCCAGTGTAACGTCACAGGCACTGTAATGACACAGACATATTTAAGTCAATGCAAATTTCAGGTCATAGCCATTTTGATGTCATAGCCATTGGAACGTCATAGCCACTATGATGTCATAGAAACTGTGATGTCATAGCCATTGTGATGTCATAGCCATTGGGATGGCATAGCCATTGTGACATCACAGCGACTATAACATCATATATACTGTAAGGTCAAAGCCACTGTAGTTTCATAGACATTGTTATGTCATTGCCGTTGACTTCGTAACCATCATGATGTCATAGACATGGTGATGGCATAGCCACTATAATGACACAGCCATCGTAACGTGATAGGCACCACAATGTCATATAGTATAGTCATTTCCGCTGTCCTGTAATAGCCACTGTGACGTCATAGCCATTGTCAGGTCGTAGGCATTGTGACGTCATAGCCATTGAAAGCTCATGGCCACATCAGTGTCATAGCCATTGAAAAGTCATAGCTACCTACAATGCCACAGGAATTGCATCGTCATAGCCACGAAAATGTCTCAGCCAGTGTAACGTCACAGGCACTGTAATGACACAGACATATTTAAGTCAATGCAAATTTCAGGTCATAGCCATTTTGATGTCATAGCCATTGGAACGTCATAGCCACTATGATGTCATAGAAACTGTGATGTCATAGCCATTGTGATGTCATAGCCATTGTGATGGCATAGCCATTGTGACATCACAGCGACTATAACATCATATATACTGTAAGGTCAAAGCCACTGTAATTTCATAGACATTGTTATGTCATTGCCGTTGACTTCGTAACCATCATGATGTCATAGACATGGTGATGGCATAGTCACTATAATGACACAGCCATCGTAACGTGATAGGCATCACAATGTCATAGAGATAGTATAGTCATTTCCGCTGTCCTGTAATAGCCACTGTGACGTCATAGCCATTGTTAGGTCGTAGGCATTGTGACGTCATAGCCATTGAAAGCTCATGGCCACATCAATGTCATAGCCATTGAAAAGTCATAGCTACCTACAATGCCACAGGAATTGCATCGTCATAGCCACGAAAATGTCTCAGCCAGTGTAACGTCACAGGCACTGTAATGACACAGACATATTTAAGTCAATGCAAATTTCAGGTCATAGCCATTTTGATGTCATAGCCATTGGAACGTCATAGCCACTATGATGTCATAGAAACTGTGATGTCATAGCCATTGTGATGTCATAGCCATTGTGATGGCATAGCCATTGTGACATCACAGCGACTATAACATCATATATATTGTAAGGTCAAAGACACTGTAGTTTCATAGACATTGTTATGTCATTGCCGTTGACTTCGTAACCATCATGATGTCATAGACATGGTGATGGCATACCCACTATAATGTCACAGCCATCATAACGTGATAGGCACCACAATGTCATAGAGATAGTATAGTCATTTCCGCTGGCCTTTAATAGCCACTGTGACGTCAAAGCCATTGTTAGGTCGTAGGCATTGTGACGTCATAGCCATTGAAAGCTCATGGCCACATCAATGTCATAGCCATTGAAAAGTCATAGCTACCTACAATGCCACAGGAATTGCATCGTCATAGCCACGAAAATGTCTCAGCCAGTGTAACGTCACAGGCACTGTAATGACACAGACATATTTAAGTCAATGCAAATTTCAGGTCATAGCCATTTTGATGTCATAGCCATTGGAACGTCATAGCCACTATGATGTCATAGAAACTGTGATGTCATAGCCATTGTGATGTCATAGCCATTGTGATGGCATAGCCATTGTGACATCACAGCGACTATAACATCATATATATTGTAAGGTCAAAGACACTGTAGTTTCATAGACATTGTTATGTCATTGCCGTTGACTTCGTAACCATCATGATGTCATAGACATGGTGATGGCATAGCCACTATAATGTCACAGCCATCGTAACGTGATAGGCACCACAATGTCATAGAGATAGTATAGTCATTTCTGCTGTCCTGTAATAGCCACTGTGACGTCATAGCCATTGTTAGGTCGTAGGCATTGTGACGTCATAGCCATTGAAAGCTCATGGCCACATCAATGTCATAGCCATTGAAAAGTCATAGCTACCTACAATGCCACAGGAATTGCATCGTCATAGCCACGAAAATGTCACAGCCATTGTAACGTCACAGGCACTGTAATGACACAGACATATTTAAGTCAATGCAAATTTCAGGTCATAGCCATTTTGATGTCATAGCCATTGGAACGTCATAGCCACTATGATGTCATAGAAACTGTGATGTCATAGCCATTGTGATGGCATAGCCATTGTGATGGCATAGCCATTGTGACATCACAGCGACTATAACATCATATATACTGTAAGGTCAAAGCCACTGTAGTTTCATAGACATTGTTATGTCATTGCCGTTGACTTCGTAACCATCATGATGTCATAGACATGGTGATGGCATACCCACTATAATGTCACAGCCATCATAACGTGATAGGCACCACAATGTCATAGAGATAGTATAGTCATTTCCGCTGGCCTTTAATAGCCACTGTGACGTCAAAGCCATTGTTAGGTCGTAGGCATTGTGACGTCATAGCCATTGAAAGCTCATGGCCACATCAATGTCATAGCCATTGAAAAGTCATAGCTACCTACAATGCCACAGGAATTGCATCGTCATAGCCACGAAAATGTCTCAGCCAGTGTAACGTCACAGGCACTGTAATGACACAGACATATTTAAGTCAATGCAAATTTCAGGTCATAGCCATTTTGATGTCATAGCCATTGGAACGTCATAGCCACTATGATGTCATAGAAACTGTGATGTCATAGCCATTGTGATGTCATAGCCATTGTGATGGCATAGCCATTGTGACATCACAGCGACTATAACATCATATATATTGTAAGGTCAAAGACACTGTAGTTTCATAGACATTGTTATGTCATTGCCGTTGACTTCGTAACCATCATGATGTCATAGACATGGTGATGGCATAGCCACTATAATGTCACAGCCATCGTAACGTGATAGGCACCACAATGTCATAGAGATAGTATAGTCATTTCTGCTGTCCTGTAATAGCCACTGTGACGTCATAGCCATTGTTAGGTCGTAGGCATTGTGACGTCATAGCCATTGAAAGCTCATGGCCACATCAATGTCATAGCCATTGAAAAGTCATAGCTACCTACAATGCCACAGGAATTGCATCGTCATAGCCACGAAAATGTCACAGCCATTGTAACGTCACAGGCACTGTAATGACACAGACATATTTAAGTCAATGCAAATTTCAGGTCATAGCCATTTTGATGTCATAGCCATTGGAACGTCATAGCCACTATGATGTCATAGAAACTGTGATGTCATAGCCATTGTGATGGCATAGCCATTGTGATGGCATAGCCATTGTGACATCACAGCGACTATAACATCATATATACTGTAAGGTCAAAGCCACTGTAGTTTCATAGACATTGTTATGTCATTGCCGTTGACTTCGTAACCATCATGATGTCATAGAAATGGTGATGGCATAGCCACTATAATGACACAGCCATCGTAACGTGATAGGCATCACAATGTCATAGAGATAGTATAGTCATTTCCGCTGTCCTGTAATAGCCACTGTGACGTCATAGCCATTGTTAGGTCGTAGGCATTGTGACGTCATAACCATTGAAAGCTCATGGCCACATCAATGTCATAGCCATTGAAAAGTCATAGCTACCTACAATGCCACAGGAATTGCATCGTCATAGCCACCTAAATGTCTCAGCCAGTGTAACGTCACAGGCACTGTAATGACACAGACATATTTAAGTCAATGCAAATTTCAGGTCATAGCCATTTTGATGTCATAGCGATTGGAACGTCATAACCACTATGATGTCATAGAAACTGTGATGTCATAGCCATTGTGATGTCATAGCCATTGTGATGGCATAGCCATTGTGACATCACAGCGACTATAACATCATGTATATTGTAAGGTCAAAGACACTGTAGTTTCATAGACATTGTTATGTCATTGCCGTTGACTTCGTAACCATCATGATGTCATAGACATGGTGATGGCATACCCACTATAATGTCACAGCCATCGTAACGTGATAGGCACCACAATATCATAGAGATAGTATAGTCATTTCCGCTGGCCTTTAATAGCCACTGTGATGTCATAGCCATTGTTAGGTCGTAGGCATTGTGACGTCATAGCCATTGAAAGCTCATGGCCACATCAATGTCATAGCCATTGAAAAGTCATAGCTACCTACAATGCCACAGGAATTGCATCGTCATAGCCACGAAAATGTCACAGCCATTGTAACGTCACAGGCACTGTAATGACACAGACATATTTAAGTCAAAGCAAATTTCAGGTCATAGCCATTTTGATGTCATAGCCATTGGAACGTCATAGCCACTATGATGTCATAGAAACTGTGATGTCATTGCCATTGTGATGGCATAGCCATTGTGATGGCATAGCCATTGTGACATCACAGCGACTATAACATCATATATATTGTAAGGTCAAAGCCACTGTAGTTTCATAGAGATTGTTATGTCATTGCCGTTGACTTCGTAACCATCATGATGTCATAGACATGGTGATGGCATAGCCACTATAATGTCACAGCCATCGTAACGTGATAGGCACCACAATGTCGTAGAGATAGTATAGTCATTTCCGCTGTCCTGTAATAGCCACTGTGACGTCATAGCCATTGTTGGGTCGTAGGCATTGTGACGTCATAGCCATTGAAAGCTCATGGCCACATCAATGTCATAGCCATTGAAAAGTCATAGCTACCTACAATGCCACAGGAATTGCATCGTCATAGCCACGAAAATGTCACAGCCATTGTAACGTCACAGGCACTGTAATGACACAGACATATTTAAGTCAATGCAAATTTCAGGTCATAGCCATTTTGATGTCATAGCCATTGGAACGTCATAGCCACTATGATGTCATAGAAACTGTGATGTCATAGCCATTGTGATGGCATAGCCATTGTGATGGCATAGCCATTGTGACATCACAGCGACTATAACATCATATATATTGTAAGGTCAAAGCCACTGTAGTTTCATAGACATTGTTATGTCATTGCCGTTGACTTCGTAACCATCATGATGTCATAGACATGGTGATGGCATAGCCACTATAATGTCACAGCCATCGTAACGTGATAGGCACCACAATGTCATAGAGATAGTATAGTCATTTCCGCTGTCCTGTAATAGCCACTGTGACGTCATAGCCATTGTTAGGTCGTAGGCATTGTGACATAGCCATTGAAAGCTCATGGCCACATCAATGTCATAGCCATTGAAAAGTCATAGCTACCTACAATGCCACAGGAATTGCATCGTCATAGCCACGAAAATGTCACAGCCATTGTAACGTCACAGGCACTGTAATGACACAGACATATTTAAGTCAATGCAAATTTCAGGTCATAGCCATTTTGATGTCATAGCCATTGGAACGTCATAGCCACTATGATGTCATAGAAACTGTGATGTCATAGCCATTGTGATGGCATAGCCATTGTGACATCACAGCGACTATAACATCATATATACTGTAAGGTCAAAGCCACTGTAATTTCATAGACATTGTTATGTCATTGCCGTTGACTTCGTAACCATCATGATGTCATAGACATGGTGATGGCATAGCCACTATAATGACACAGCCATCGTAACGTGATAGGCACCACAATGTCATATAGTATAGTCATTTCCGCTGTCCTGTAATAGCCACTGTGACGTCATAGCCATTGTCAGGTCGTAGGCATTGTGACGTCATAGCCATTGAAAGCTCATGGCCACATCAATGTCATAGCCATTGAAAAGTCATAGCTACCTACAATGCCACAGGAATTGCATCGTCATAGCCACGAAAATGTCACAGCCATTGTAACGTCACAGGCACTGTAATGACACAGACATATTTAAGTCAAAGCAATTTTCAGATCATAGCCATTTTGATGTCATAGCCATTGGAACGTCATAGCCACTATGATGTCATAGAAACTGTGATGTCATAGCCATTGTGAAGTCATAGCCATTGTGATGGCATAGCCATTGTGACATCACAGCGACTATAACGTCATATATATTGTAAGGTCAAAGCCACTGTAGTTTCATAGACATTGTTATGTCATTGCCGTTGACTTCGTAACCATCATGATGTCATAGACATGGTGACGGCATACCCACTATAATGTCACAGCCATCGTAATGTGATAGGCACCACAATGTCGTAGAGATAGTATAGTCATTTCCGCTGTCCTGTAATAGCCACTGTGACGTCATAGCCATTGTTAGGTCGTAGGCATTGTGACGTCATAGCCATTGAAAGCTCATGGCCACATCAATGTCATAGCCATTGAAAAGTCATAGCTACCTACAATGCCACAGGAATTGCATCGTCATAGCCACGAAAATGTCACAGCCATTGTAACGTCATAGGCACTGTAATGACACAGACATATTTAAGTCAATGCAAATTTCAGGTCATAGCCATTTTGATGTCATAGCCATTGGAACGTCATAGCCACTATGATGTCATAGAAACTGTGATGTCATAGCCATTGTGATGGCATAGCCATTATGATGGCATAGCCATTGTGACATCACAGCGACTATAACATCATATATATTGTAAGGTCAAAGCCACTGTAATTTCATAGCCATTGTTATGTCATTGCCGTTGACTTCGTAACCATCATGATGTCATAGACATGGTGATGACATAGCCACTATAATGACACAGCCATCGTAACGTGATAGGCATCACAATGTCATAGAGATAGTATAGTCATTTCCGCTGTCCTGTAATAGCCACTGTGACGTCATAGCCATTGTTAGGTCGTAGGCATTGTGACGTCATAGCCATTGAAAGCTCATGGCCACATCAATGTCATAGCCATTTAAAAGTCATAGCTACCTACAATGCCACAGGAATTGCATCGTCATAGCCACGAAAATGTCTAAGCCAGTGTAACGTCACAGGCACTGTAATGACACAGACATATTTAAGTCAATGCAAATTTCAGGTCATAGCCATTTTGATGTCATAGCCATTGGACCGTCATAGCCACTATGATGTCATAGAAACTGTGATGTCATAGCCATTGTGATGGCATAGCCATTGTGATGGCATAGCCATTGTGACATCACAGGACTATAACATCATATATACTGTAAGGTCAAAGCCACTGTAGTTTCATAGACATTGTTATGTCATTGTCGTTGACTTCGTAAGCATCATGATGTCATAGACATGGTGATGGCATAGCCACTATAATGACACAGCCATCGTAATGTGATAGGCATCACAATGTCATAGAGATAGTATAGTCATTTCCGCTGTCCTGTAATAGCCACTGTGACGTCATAGCCATTGTTAGGTCGTAGGCATTGTGACGTCATAACCATTGAAAGCTCATGGCCACATCAATGTCATAGCCATTGAAAAGTCATAGCTACCTACAATGCCACAGGAATTGCATCGTCATAGCCACCTAAATGTCTCAGCCAGTGTAACGTCACAGGCACTGTAATGACACAGACATATTTAATTCAATGCAAATTTCAGGTCATAGCCATTTTGATGTCATAGCCATTGGAACGTCATAGCCACTATGATGTCATAGAAACTGTGATGTCATAGCCATTGTGATGTCATAGCCATTGTGATGGCATAGCCATTGTGACATCACAGCGACTATAACATCATATATATTGTAAGGTCAAAGACACTGTAGTTTCATAGACATTGTTATGTCATTGCCGTTGACTTCGTAACCATCATGATGTCATAGACATGGTGATGGCATACCCACTATAATGTCACAGCCATCGTAACGTGAAAGGCACCACAATATCATAGAGATAGTATAGTCATTTCCGCTGGCCTTTAATAGCCACTGTGACGTCATAGCCATTGTCAGGTCGTAGGCATTGTGACGTCATAGCCATTGAAAGCTCATGGCCACATCAATGTCATAGCCATTGAAAAGTCATAGCTACCTACAATGCCACAGGAATTGCATCGTCATAGCCACGAAAATGTCACAGCCATTGTAACGTTACAGGCACTGTAATGACACAGACATATTTAAGTCAAAGCAAATTTCAGATCATAGCCATTTTGATGTCATAGCCATTGGAACGTCATAGCCACTATGATGTCATAGAAACTGTGATGTCATAGCCATTGTGATGTCACAGCCATTGTGATGGCATAGCCATTGTGACATCACAGCGACTATAACATCATATATGTTGTAAGGTCAAAGCCACTGTAGTTTCATAGACATTGTTATGTCATTGCCGTTGACTTCGTAACCATCATGATGTCATAGACATGGTGATGGCATAGCCACTATAATGTCACAGCCATCGTAACGTGATAGGCACCACAATGTCATAGAGATAGTATAGTCATTTCCGCTGTCCTGTAATAGCCACTGTGACGTCATAGCCATTGTCAGGTCGTAGGCATTGTGACGTCATAGCCATTGAAAGCTCATGGCCACATCAATGTCATAGCCATTGAAAAGTCATAGCTACCTACAATGCCACAGGAATTGCATCGTCATAGCCACGAAAATGTCACAGCCATTGTAACGTCACAGGCACTGTAATGACACAGACATATTTAAGTCAATGCAAATTTCAGGTCATAGCCATTTTGATGTCATAGCCATTGGAACGTCATAGCCACTATGATGTCATAGAAACTGTGATGTCATAGCCATTGTGATGGCATAGCCATTGTGATGGCATAGCCATTGTGACATCACAGCGACTATAACATCATATATACTGTAAGGTCAAAGCCACTGTAATTTCATAGACATTGTTACGTCATTGCCTTTGACTTCGTAACCATCATGATGTCATAGACATGGTGATGACATAGCCACTATAATGACACAGCCATCGTAACGTGATAGGCATCACAATGTCATAGAGATAGTATAGTCATTTCCGCTGTCCTGTAATAGCCACTGTGACGTCATAGCCATTGTTAGGTCGTAGGCATTGTGACGTCATAGCCATTGAAAGCTCATGGCCACATCAATGTCATAGCCATTGAAAAGTCATAGCTACCTACAATGCCACAGGAATTGCATCGTCATAGCCACGAAAATGTCACAGCCATTGTAACGTCACAGGCACTGTAATGACACAGACATATTTAAGTCAATGCAAATTTCAGGTCATAGCCATTTTGATGTCATAGCCATTGGAACGTCATAGCCACTATGATGTCATAGGAACTGTGATGTCATAGCCATTGTGATGGCATAGCCATTGTGATGGCATAGCCATTGTGACATCACAGTGACTATAACATCATATATACTGTAAGGTCAAAGCCACTGTAATTTCATAGACATTGTTATGTCATTGCCGTTGACTTCGTAACCATCATGATGTCATAGACATGGTGATGGCATAGCCACTATAATGACACAGCCATCGTAACGTGATAGGCATCACAATGTCATAGAGATAGTATAGTCATTTCCGCTGTCCTGTAATAGCCACTGTGACGTCATAGCCATTGTTAGGTCGTAGGCATTGTGACGTCATACCATTGAAAGCTCATGGCCACATCAATGTCATAGCCATTGAAAAGTCATAGCTACCTACAATGCCACAGGAACTGCATCGACATAGCCACGAAAATGTCTCAGCCAGTGTAACGTCACAGGCACTGTAATGACACAGACATATTTAAGTCAATGCAAATTTCAGGTCATAGCCATTTTGATGTCATAGCCATTGGTACGTCATAGCCACTATGATGTCATAGAAACTGTGATGTCATAGCCATTGTGATGGCATAGCCATTGTGATGGCATAGCCATTGTGACATCACAGCGACTATAACATCATATATATTGTAAGGTCAAAGACACTGTAGTTTCATAGACATTGTTATGTCATTGCCGTTGACTTCGTAACATTCATGATGTCATAGACATGGTGATGGCATACCCACTATAATGTCACAGCCATCATAACGTGATAGGCACCACAATGTCATAGAGATAGTATAGTCATTTCCGCTGGCCTTTAATAGCCACTGTGACGTCATAGCCATTGTTAGGTCGTAGGCATTGTGACGTCATAGCCATTGAAAGCTCATGGCCACATCAATGTCATAGCCATTGAAAACTCATAGCTACCTACAATGCCACAGGAATTGCATTGTCATAGCCACGAAAATGTCACAGCCATTGTAACGTCACAGGCACTGTAATGACACAGACATATTTAAGTCAATGCAAATTTCAGGTCATAGCCATTTTGATGTCATAGCCATTGGAACGTCATAGCCACTATGATGTCATAGAAACTGTGATGTCATAGCCATTGTGATGGCATAGCCATTGTGATGGCATAGCCATTGTGACATCACAGCGACTATAACATCATATATACTGTAAGGTCAAAGCCACTGTAGTTTCATAGACATTGTTATGTCATTGCCGTTGACTTCGTAACCATCATGATGTCATAGACATGGTGATGGCATAGCCACTATAATGTCACAGCCATCGTAACGTGATAGGCACCACAATGTCATAGAGATAGTATAGTCATTTCCGCTGGCCTTTAATAGCCACTGTGACGTCATAGCCATTGTTAGGTCGTAGGCATTGTGACGTCATAGCCATTGAAACTCATGGCCACATCAATGTCATAGCCATTGAAAAGTCATAGCTACCTACAATGCCACAGGAATTGCATCGTCATAGCCACGAAAATGTCACAGCCATTGTATCGTCACAGGCACTGTAATGACACAGACATATTTAAGTCAATGCAAATTTCAGGTCATAGCCATTTTGATGTCATAGCCATTGGAACGTCATAGCCACTATGATGTCATAGCCATTGTGATGTCATAGCCATTGTGATGGCATAGCCATTGTGACATCACAGCGACTATAACATCATATATATTGTAAGGTCAAAGCCACTGTAGTTTCATAGACATTGTTATGTCATTGCCGTTGACTTCGTAACCATCATGATGTCATAGACATGGTGATGGCATAGCCACTATAATGTCACAGCCATCGTAACGTGATAGGCATCACAATGTCATAGAGATAGTATAGTCATTAACGCTCTCCTGTAATACCCACTGTGACGTCATAGCCATTGTTAGGTCGTAGGCATTGTGACGTCATAGCCATTGAAAGCTCATGGCCACATCAATGTCATAGCCATTGAAAAGTCATAGCTACCTACAATGCCACAGGAATTGCATCGTCATAGCCACGAAAATGTCACAGCCATTGTAACGTCACAGGCACTGTAATGACACAGACATATTTAAGTCAATGCAAATTTCAGGTCATAGCCATTTTGATGTCATAGCCATTGGAACGTCATAGCCACTATGATGTCATAGAAACTGTGATGTCATAGCCATTGTGATGGCATAGCCATTGTGATGGCATAGCCATTGTGACATCACAGCGACTATAACATCATATATACTGTAAGGTCAAAGCCACTGTAGTTTCATAGACATTGTTATGTCATTGCCGTTGACTTCGTAACCATCATGATGTCATAGACATGGTGATGGCATAGCCACTATAATGTCACAGCCATCGTAACGTGATAGGCACCACAATGTCATAGAGATAGTATAGTCATTTCCGCTGGCCTTTAATAGCCACTGTGACGTCATAGCCATTGTTAGGTCGTAGGCATTGTGACGTCATAGCCATTGAAACTCATGGCCACATCAATGTCATAGCCATTGAAAAGTCATAGCTACCTACAATGCCACAGGAATTGCATCGTCATAGCCACGAAAATGTCACAGCCATTGTAACGTCACAGGCACTGTAATGACACAGACATATTTAAGTCAATGCAAATTTCAGGTCATAGCCATTTTGATGTCATAGCCATTGGAACGTCATAGCCACTATGATGTCATAGCCATTGTGATGTCATAGCCATTGTGATGGCATAGCCATTGTGACATCACAGCGACTATAACATCATATATATTGTAAGGTCAAAGCCACTGTAGTTTCATAGACATTGTTATGTCATTGCCGTTGACTTCGTAACCATCATGATGTCATAGACATGGTGATGGCATAGCCACTATAATGTCACAGCCATCGTAACGTGATAGGCATCACAATGTCATAGAGATAGTATAGTCATTTCCGCTGTCCTGTAATAGCCACTGTGACGTCATAGCCATTGTTAGGTCCTAGGCATTGTGACGTCATAGCCATTGAAAGCTCATGGCCACATCAATGTCATAGCCATTGAAAAGTCATAGCTACCTACAATGCCACAGGAATTGCATCGTCATAGCCACGAAAATGTCACAGCCATTGTAACGTCACAGGCACTGTAATGACACAGACATATTTAAGTCAATGCAAATTTCAGGTCATAGCCATTTTGATGTCATAGCCATTGGAACGTCATAGCCACTATGATGTCATAGAAACTGTGATGTCATAGCCATTGTGATGGCATAGCCATTGTGATGGCATAGCCATTGTGACATCACAGCGACTATAACATCATATATACTGTAAGGTCAAAGCCACTCTAATTTCATAGACATTGTTATGTCATTGCCGTTGACTTCGTAACCATCATGATGTCATAGACATGGTGATGGCATAGCCACTATAATGACACAACCATCGTAACGTGATAGGCATCACAATGTCATAGAGATAGTATAGTCATTTCCGCTGTCCTGTAATAGCCACTGTGACGTCATAGCCATTGTTAGGTCGTAGGCATTGTGACGTCATAGCCATTGAAAGCTCATGGCCAAATCAATGTCATAGCCATTGAAAAGTCATAGCTACCTACAATACCACAGGAATTGCATCGTCATAGCCACGAAAATGTCTCAGCTAGTGTAACGTCACAGGCACTGTAATGACACAGACATATTTAAGTCAATGCAAATTTCAGTTCATAGCCATTTTGATGTCATAGCCATTGGAACGTCATAGCCACTATGATGTCATAGAAACTGTGATGTCATAGCCATTGTGATGTCATAGCTATTGTGATGGCATAGCCATTGTGACATCACAGCGTCTATAACATCATATATATTGTAAGGTCAAAGACACTGTAGTTTCATAGACATTGTTATGTCATTGCCGTTGACTTCGTAACCATCATGATGTCATAGACATGGTGATGGCATACCCACTATAATGTCACAGCCATCGTAACGTGATAGGCACCACAATGTCATATAGTATAGTCATTTCCGCTGTCCTGTAATAGCCACTGTGACGTCATAGCCATTGTCAGGTCGTAGGCATTGTGACGTCATAGCCATTGAAAGCTCATGGCCACATCAATGTCATAGCCATTGAAAAGTCATAGCTACCTACAATGCCACAGGAATTGCATCGTCATAGCCACGAAAATGTCACAGCCATTGTAACGTCACAGGCACTGTAATGACACAGACATATTTAAGTCAATGCAAATTTCAGGTCATAGCCATTTTGATGTCATAGCCATTGGAACGTCATAGCCACTATGATGTCATAGAAACTGTGATGTCATAGCCATTGTGATGTCATAGCCATTGTGATGGCATAGCCATTGTGACATCACAGCAACTATAACATCATATATATTGTAAGGTCAAAGACACTGTAGTTTCATAGACATTGTTATGTCATTGCCGTTGACTTCGTAACCATCATGATGTCATAGACATGGTGATGGCATACCCACTATAATGTCACAGCCATCGTAACGTGATAGGCACCACAATGTCATATAGTATAGTCATTTCCGCTGTCTTGTAATAGCCACTGTGACGTCATAGCCATTGTCAGGTCGTAGGCATTGTGACGTCATAGCCATTGAAAGCTCATGGCCACATCAATGTCATAGCCATTGAAAAGTCATAGCTACCTACAATGCCACAGGAATTGCATCGTCATAGCCACGAAAATGTCACAGCCATTGTAACGTCACTGGCAGTGTAATGACACAGATATATTTAAGTCAATGCAAATTTCAGGTCATAGCCATTTTGATGTCATAGCCATTGGAACGTCATAGCCACTATGATGTCATAGAAACTGTGATGTCATAGCCATTGTGATGGCATAGCCATTGTGATGGCATAGCCATTGTGACATCACAGCGACTATAACATCATATATATTGTAAGGTCAAAGCCACTGTAGTTTCATAGACATTGTTATGTCATTGCCGTTGACTTCGTAACCATCATGATGTCATAGACATGGTGATGGCATAGCCACTATAATGTCACAGCCATCGTAACGTGATAGGCATCACAATGTCATAGAGATAGTATAGTCATTTCCGCTGTCCTGTAATAGCCACTGTGACGTCATAGCCATTGTTAGGTCCTAGGCATTGTGACGTCATAGCCATTGAAAGCTCATGGCCACATCAATGTCATAGCCATTGAAAAGTCATAGCTACCTACAATGCCACAGGAATTGCATCGTCATAGCCACGAAAATGTCACAGCCATTGTAACGTCACAGGCACTGTAATGACACAGACATATTTAAGTCAATGCAAATTTCAGGTCATAGCCATTTTGATGTCATAGCCATTGGAACGTCATAGCCACTATGATGTAATAGAAACTGTGATGTCATAGCCATTGTGATGGCATAGCCATTGTGATGGCATAGCCATTGTGACATCACAGCGACTATAACATCATATATACTGTAAGGTCAAAGCCACTCTAATTTCATAGACATTGTTATGTCATTGCCGTTGACTTCGTAACCATCATGATGTCATAGACATGGTGATGGCATAGCCACTATAATGACACAACCATCGTAACGTGATAGGCATCACAATGTCATAGAGATAGTATAGTCATTTCCGCTGTCCTGTAATAGCCACTGTGACGTCATAGCCATAGTTAGGTCGTAGGCATTGTGACGTCATAGCCATTGAAAGCTCATGGCCACATCAATGTCATAGCCATTGAAAAGTCATAGCTACCTACAATACCACAGGAATTGCATCGTCATAGCCACGAAAATGTCTCAGCCAGTGTAACGTCACAGGCACTGTAATGACACAGACATATTTAAGTCAATGCAAATTTCAGGTCATAGCCATTTTGATGTCATAGCCATTGGAACGTCATAGCCACTATGATGTCATAGAAACTGTGATGTCATAGCCATTGTGATGGCGTAGCCATTGTGAAGGCATAGCCATTGTGACATCACAGCAACTATAACATCATATATATTGTAAGGTCAAAGACACTGTAGTTTCATAGACATTGTTATGTCATTGCCGTTGACTTCGTAACCATCATGATGTCATAGACATGGTGATGGCATAGCCACTATAATGTCACAGCCATCGTAATGTGATAGGCACCACAATGTCATAGAGATAGTATAGTCATTTCCGCTGGCCTTTAATAGCCACTGTGACGTCATAGCCATTTTTAGGTCGTAGGCATTGTGACGTCATAGCCATTGATACTCATGGCCACATCAATGTCATAGCCATTGAAAAGTCATAGCTACCTACAATGCCACAGGAATTGCATCGTCATAGCCACGAAAATGTCACAGCCATTGTAACGTCACAGGCACTGTAATGACACAGACATATTTAAGTCAATGCAAATTTCAGGTCATAGCCATTTTGATGTCATAGCCATTGGAACGTCATAGCCACTATGATGTCATAGAAACTGTGATGTCATAGCCATTGTGATGGCATAGCCATTGTGATGGCATAGCCATTGTGACATCACAGCGACTATAACATCATATATAATGTAAGGTCAAAGCCACTGTAATTTCATAGACATTGTTATGTCATTGCCGTTGACTTCGTAACCATCATGATGTCATAGACATGGTGATGGCATAGCCACTATAATGACACAGCCATCGTAACGTGATAGGCATCACAATGTCATAGAGATAGTATAGTCATTTCCGCTGTCCTGTAATAGCCACTGTGACGTCATAGCCATTGTTAGGTCGTAGGCATTGTGACGTCATAGCCATTGAAAGCTCATGGCCACATCAATGTCATAGCCATTGAAAAGTCATAGCTACCTACAATGCCACAGGAATTGCATCGTCATAGCCACGAAAATGTCTCAGCCAGTGTAACGTCACAGGCACTGTAATGACACAGACATATTTAAGTCAATGCAAATTTCAGGTCATAGCCATTTTGATGTCATAGCCATTGGAACGTCATAGCCACTATGATGTCATAGAAACTGTGATGTCATAGCCATTGTGATGTCATAGCCATTGTGATGGCATAGCCATTGTGACATCACAGCGACTATAACATCATATATATTGTAAGGTCAAAGCCACTGTAGTTTCATAGACATTGTTATGTCATTGCCGTTGACTTCGTAACCATCATGATGTCATAGACATGGTGATGGCATAGCCACTATAATGTCACAGCCATCGTAACGTGATAGGCACCACAATGTCATAGAGATAGTATAGTCATTTCCGCTGGCCTTTAATAGCCACTGTGACGTCATAGCCATTGTTAAGTCGTAGGCATTGTGACGTCATAGCCATTGAAACTCATGGCCACATCAATGTCATAGCCATTGAAAAGTCATAGCTACCTACAATGCCACAGGAATTGCATCGTCATAGCCACGAAAATGTCACAGCCATTGTAACGTCACAGGCACTGTAATGACACAGACATATTTAAGTCAATGCAAATTTCAGGTCATAGCCATTTTGATGTCATAGCCATTGGAACGTCATAGCCACTATGATGTCATAGAAACTGTGATGTCATAGCCTTTGTGATGGCATAGCCATTGTGATGGCATAGCCATTGTGACATCACAGCGACTATAACATCATATATACTGTAAGGTCAAAGCCACTGTAATTTCATAGACATTGTTACGTCATTGCCGTTGACTTCGTAACCATCATGATGTCATAGACATGGTGATGACATAGCCACTATAATGACACAGCCATCGTAACGTGATAGGCATCACAATGTCATAGAGATAGTATAGTCATTTCCGCTGTCCTGTAATAGCCACTGTGACGTCATAGCCATTGTTAGGTCGTAGGCATTGTGACCTCATAGCCATTGAAACTCATGGCCACATCAATGTCATAGCCATTGAAAAGTCATAGCTACCTACAATGCCACAGGAATTGCATCGTCATAGCCACGAAAATGTCACAGCCATTGTAACGTCACAGGCACTGTAATGACACAGACATATTTAAGTCAATGCAAATTTCAGGTCATAGCCATTTTGATGTCATAGCCATTGGAACGTCATAGCCACTATGATGTCATAGGAACTGTGATGTCATAGCCATTGTGATGGCATAGCCATTGTGATGGCATAGCCATTGTGAAATCACAGTGACTATAACATCATATATACTGTAAGGTCAAAGCCACTGTAATTTCATAGACATTGTTATGTCATTGCCGTTGACTTCGTAACCATCATGATGTCATAGACATGGTGATGGCATAGCCACTATAATGACACAGCCATCGTAACGTGATAGGCATCACAATGTCATAGAGATAGTATAGTCATTTCCGCTGTCCTGTAATAGCCACTGTGACGTCATAGCCATTGTTAGGTCGTAGGCATTGTGACGTCATAGCCATTGAAAGCTCATGGCCACATCAATGTCATAGCCATTGAAAAGTCATAGCTACCTACAATGCCACAGGAACTGCATCGACATAGCCACGAAAATGTCTCAGCCAGTGTAACCTCACAGGCACTGTAATGACACAGACATATTTAAGTCAATGCAAATTTCAGGTCATAGCCATTTTGATGTCATAGCCATTGGTACGTCATAGCCACTATGATGTCATAGAAACTGTGATGTCATAGCCATTGTGATGGCATAGCCATTGTGATGGCATAGCCATTGTGACATCACAGCGACTATAACATCATATATATTGTAAGGTCAAAGACACTGTAGTTTCATAGACATTGTTATGTCATTGCCGTTGACTTCGTAACATTCATGATGTCATAGACATGGTGATGGCATACCCACTATAATGTCACAGCCATCATAACGTGATAGGCACCACAATGTCATAGAGAGAGTATAGTCATTTCCGCTGGCCTTTAGTAGCCACTGTGACGTCATAGCCATTGTTAGGTCGTAGGCATTGTGACGTCATAGCCATTGAAAGCTCATGGCCACATCAATGTCATAGCCATTGAAAAGTCATAGCTACCTACAATGCCACAGGAATTGCATCGTCATAGCCACGAAAATGTCACAGCCATTGTAACGTCACAGGCACTGTAATGACACAGACATATTTAAGTCAATGCAAATTTCAGGTCATAGCCATTTTGATGTCATAGCCATTGGAACGTCATAGCCACTATGATGTCATAGAAACTGTGATGTCATAGCCATTGTGATGGCATAGCCATTGTGATGGCATAGCCATTGTGACATCACAGCGACTATAACATCATATATACTGTAAGGTCAAAGCCACTGTAGTTTCATAGACATTGTTATGTCATTGCCGTTGACTTCGTAACCATCATGATGTCATAGACATGGTGATGGCATAGCCACTATAATGTCACAGCCATCGTAACGTGATAGGCACCACAATGTCATAGAGATAGTATAGTCATTTCCGCTGGCCTTTAATAGCCACTGTGACGTCATAGCCATTGTTAGGTCGTAGGCATTGTGACGTCATAGCCATTGAAACTCATGGCCACATCAATGTCATAGCCATTGAAAAGTCATAGCTACCTACAATGCCACAGGAATTGCATCGTCATAGCCACGAAAATATCACAGCCATTGTATCGTCACAGGCACTGTAATGACACAGACATATTTAAGTCAATGCAAATTTCAGGTCATAGCCATTTTGATGTCATAGCCATTGGAACGTCATAGCCACTATGATGTCATAGCCATTGTGATGTCATAGCCATTGTGATGGCATAGCCATTGTGACATCACAGCGACTATAACATCATATATATTGTAAGGTCAAAGCCACTGTAGTTTCATAGACATTGTTATGTCATTGCCGTTGACTTCGTAACCATCATGATGTCATAGACATGGTGATGGCATAGCCACTATAATGTCACAGCCATCGTAACGTGATAGGCATCACAATGTCATAGAGATAGTATAGTCATTAACGCTGTCCTGTAATAGCCACTGTGACGTCATAGCCATTGTTAGGTCGTAGGCATTGTGACGTCATAGCCATTGAAAGCTCATGGCCACATCAATGTCATAGCCATTGAAAAGTCATAGCTACCTACAATGCCACAGGAATTGCATCGTCATAGCCACGAAAATGTCACAGCCATTGTAACGTCACAGGCACTGTAATGACACAGACATATTTAAGTCAAAGCAAATTTCAGATCATAGCCATTTTGATGTCATAGCCATTGGAACGTCATAGCCACTATGATGTCATAGAAACTGTGATGTCATAGCCATTGTGATGTCATAGCCATTGTGATGGCGTAGCCATTGTGACATCACAGCGACTATAACATCATATACATTGTAAGGTCAAAGCCACTGTAGTTTCATACACATTGTTATGTCATTGCCGTTGACTTCGTAACCATCATGATGTCATAGACATGGTGATGGCATAGCCACTATAATGTCACAGCCATCGTAACGTGATAGGCACCACAATGTCGTAGAGATAGTATAGTCATTTCCGCTGTCCTGTAATAGCCCCTGTGACGTCATAGCCATTGTCAGGTCGTAGGCATTGTGACGTCATAGCCATTGAAAGCTCATGGCCACATCAATGTCATAGCCATTGAAAAGTCATAGCTACCTACAATGTCACAGGAATTGCATCGTCATAGCCACGAAAATGTCTCAGCCAGTGTAACGTCACAGGCACTGTAATGACACAGACATATTTAAGTCAATGCAAATTTCAGGTCATAGCCATTTTGATGTCATAGCCATTGGTACGTCATAGCCACTATGATGTCATAGAAACTGTGATGTCATAGCCATTGTGATGTCATAGCCATTGTGATGGCATAGCCATTGTGACATCACAGCGACTATAACATCATATATATTGTAAGGTCAAACTCACTGTAGTTTCATAGACATTGTTATGTCATTGCCGTTGACTTCGTAACATTCATGATGTCATAGACATGGTGATGGCATACCCACTATAATGTCACAGCCATCATAACGTGATAGGCACCACAATGTCATAGAGATAGTATAGTCATTTCCGCTGGCCTTTAATAGCCACTGTGACGTCATAGCCATTGTTAGGTCGTAGGCATTGTGACGTCATAGCCATTGAAAGCTCATGGCCACATCAATGTCATAGCCATTGAAAAGTCATAGCTACCTACAATGCCACAGGAACTGCATCGACATAGCCACGAAAATGTCTCAGCCAGTGTAACCTCACAGGCACTGTAATGACACAGACATATTTAAGTCAATGCAAATTTCAGGTCATAGCCATTTTGATGTCATAGCCATTGGTACGTCCTAGCCACTATGATGTCATAGAAACTGTGATGTCATAGCCATTGTGATGGCATAGCCATTGTGATGGCATAGCCATTGTGACATCACAGCGACTATAACATCATATATATTGTAAGGTCAAAGACACTGTAGTTTCATAGACATTGTTATGTCATTGCCGTTGACTTCGTAACATTCATGATGTCATAGACATGGTGATGGCATACCCACTATAATGTCACAGCCATCATAACGTGATAGGCACCACAATGTCATAGAGAGAGTATAGTCATTTCCGCTGGCCTTTAGTAGCCACTGTGACGTCATAGCCATTGTTAGGTCGTAGGCATTGTGACGTCATAGCCATTGAAAGCTCATGGCCACATCAATGTCATAGCCATTGAAAAGTCATAGCTACCTACAATGCCACAGGAATTGCATCGTCATAGCCACGAAAATGTCACAGCCATTGTAACGTCACAGGCACTGTAATGACACAGACATATTTAAGTCAATGCAAATTTCAGGTCATAGCCATTTTGATGTCATAGCCATTGGAACGTCATAGCCACTATGATGTCATAGAAACTGTGATGTCATAGCCATTGTGATGGCATAGCCATTGTGATGGCATAGCCATTGTGACATCACAGCGACTATAACATCATATATACTGTAAGGTCAAAGCCACTGTAGTTTCATAGACATTGTTATGTCATTGCCGTTGACTTCGTAACCATCATGATGTCATAGACATGGTGATGGCATAGCCACTATAATGTCACAGCCATCGTAACGTGATAGGCACCACAATGTCATAGAGATAGTATAGTCATTTCCGCTGGCCTTTAATAGCCACTGTGACGTCATAGCCATTGTTAGGTCGTAGGCATTGTGACGTCATAGCCATTGAAACTCATGGCCACATCAATGTCATAGCCATTGAAAAGTCATAGCTACCTACAATGCCACAGGAATTGCATCGTCATAGCCACGAAAATATCACAGCCATTGTATCGTCACAGGCACTGTAATGACACAGACATATTTAAGTCAATGCAAATTTCAGGTCATAGCCATTTTGATGTCATAGCCATTGGAACGTCATAGCCACTATGATGTCATAGCCATTGTGATGTCATAGCCATTGTGATGGCATAGCCATTGTGACATCACAGCGACTATAACATCATATATATTGTAAGGTCAAAGCCACTGTAGTTTCATAGACATTGTTATGTCATTGCCGTTGACTTCGTAACCATCATGATGTCATAGACATGGTGATGGCATAGCCACTATAATGTCACAGCCATCGTAACGTGATAGGCATCACAATGTCATAGAGATAGTATAGTCATTAACGCTGTCCTGTAATAGCCACTGTGACGTCATAGCCATTGTTAGGTCGTAGGCATTGTGACGTCATAGCCATTGAAAGCTCATGGCCACATCAATGTCATAGCCATTGAAAAGTCATAGCTACCTACAATGCCACAGGAATTGCATCGTCATAGCCACGAAAATGTCACAGCCATTGTAACGTCACAGGCACTGTAATGACACAGACATATTTAAGTCAAAGCAAATTTCAGATCATAGCCATTTTGATGTCATAGCCATTGGAACGTCATAGCCACTATGATGTCATAGAAACTGTGATGTCATAGCCATTGTGATGTCATAGCCATTGTGATGGCGTAGCCATTGTGACATCACAGCGACTATAACATCATATACATTGTAAGGTCAAAGCCACTGTAGTTTCATACACATTGTTATGTCATTGCCGTTGACTTCGTAACCATCATGATGTCATAGACATGGTGATGGCATAGCCACTATAATGTCACAGCCATCGTAACGTGATAGGCACCACAATGTCGTAGAGATAGTATAGTCATTTCCGCTGTCCTGTAATAGCCCCTGTGACGTCATAGCCATTGTCAGGTCTTGGCATTGTGACGTCATAGCCATTGAAAGCTCATGGCCACATCAATGTCATAGCCATTGAAAAGTCATAGCTACCTACAATGTCACAGGAATTGCATCGTCATAGCCACGAAAATGTCTCAGCCAGTGTAACGTCTCAGGCACTGTAATGACACAGACATATTTAAGTCAATGCAAATTTCAGGTCATAGCCATTTTGATGTCATAGCCATTGGTACGTCATAGCCACTATGATGTCATAGAAACTGTGATGTCATAGCCATTGTGATGTCATAGCCATTGTGATGGCATAGCCATTGTGACATCACAGCGACTATAACATCATATATATTGTAAGGTCAAACTCACTGTAGTTTCATAGACATTGTTATGTCATTGCCGTTGACTTCGTAACATTCATGATGTCATAGACATGGTGATGGCATACCCACTATAATGTCACAGCCATCATAACGTGATAGGCACCACAATGTCATAGAGATAGTATAGTCATTTCCGCTGGCCTTTAATAGCCACTGTGACGTCATAGCCATTGTTAGGTCGTAGGCATTGTGACGTCATAGCCATTGAAAGCTCATGGCCACATCAATGTCATAGCCATTGAAAAGTCATAGCTACCTACAATGCCACAGGAATTGCATCGTCATAGCCACGAAAATGTCACAGCCATTGTAACGTCACAGGCACTGTAATGACACAGACATATTTAAGTCAATGCAAATTTCAGGTCATAGCCATTTTGATGTCATAGCCATTGGAACGTCATAGCCACTATGATGTCATAGAAACTGTGATGTCATAGCCATTGTGATGGCATAGCCATTGTGATGGCATAGCCATTGTGACATCACAGAGACTATAACATCATATATACTGTAAGGTCAAAGCCACTGTAGTTTCATAGACATTGTTATGTCATTGCCGTTGACTTCGTAACCATCATGATGTCATAGACATGGTGATGGCATAGCCACTATAATGTCACAGCCATCGTAACGTGATAGGCACCACAATGTCATAGAGATAGTATAGTCATTTCCGCTGGCCTTTAATAGCCACTGTGACGTCATAGCCATTGTTAGGTCGTAGGCATTGTGACGTCATAGCCATTGAAACTCATGGCCACATCAATGTCATAGCCATTGAAAAGTCATAGCTACCTACAATGCCACAGGAATTGCATCGTCATAGCCACGAAAATGTCACAGCCATTGTAACGTCACAGGCACTGTAATGACACAGACATATTTAAGTCAATGCAAATTTCAGGTCATAGCCATTTTGATGTCATAGCCATTGGAACGTCATAGCCACTATGATGTCATAGCCATTGTGATGTCATAGCCATTGTGATGGCATAGCCATTGTGACATCACAGCGACTATAACATCATATATATTGTAAGGTCAAAGCCACTGTAGTTTCATAGACATTGTTATGTCATTGCCGTTGACTTCGTAACCATCATGATGTCATAGACATGGTGATGGCATAGCCACTATAATGTCACAGCCATCGTAACGTGATAGGCATCACAATGTCATAGAGATAGTATAGTCATTTCCGCTGTCCTGTAATAGCCACTGTGACGTCATAGCCATTGTTAGGTCCTAGGCATTGTGACGTCATAGCCATTGAAAGCTCATGGCCACATCAATGTCATAGCCATTGAAAAGTCATAGCTACCTACAATGCCACAGGAATTGCATCGTCATAGCCACGAAAATGTCACAGCCATTGTAACGTCACAGGCACTGTAATGACACAGACATATTTAAGTCAATGCAAATTTCAGGTCATAGCCATTTTGATGTCATAGCCATTGGAACGTCACAGCCACTATGATGTCATAGAAACTGTGATGTCATAGCCATTGTGATGGCATAGCCATTGTGATGGCATAGCCATTGTGACATCACAGCGACTATAACATCATATATACTGTAAGGTCAAAGCCACTCTAATTTCATAGACATTGTTATGTCATTGCCGTTGACTTCGTAACCATCATGATGTCATAGACATGGTGATGGCATAGCCACTATAATGACACAACCATCGTAACGTGATAGGCATCACAATGTCATAGAGATAGTATAGTCATTTCCGCTGTCCTGTAATAGCCACTGTGACGTCATAGCCATTGTTAGGTCGTAGGCATTGTGACGTCATAGCCATTGAAAGCTCATGGCCACATCAATGTCATAGCCATTGAAAAGTCATAGCTACCTACAATACCACAGGAATTGCATCGTCATAGCCACGAAAATGTCTCAGCTAGTGTAACGTCACAGGCACTGTAATGACACAGACATATTTAAGTCAATGCAAATTTCAGTTCATAGCCATTTTGATGTCATAGCCATTGGAACGTCATAGCCACTATGATGTCATAGAAACTGTGATGTCATAGCCATTGTGATGTCATAGCTATTGTGATGGCATAGCCATTGTGACATCACAGCGACAATAACATCATATATATTGTAAGGTCAAAGACACTGTAGTTTCATAGACATTGTTATGTCATTGCCGTTGACTTCGTAACCATCATGATGTCATAGACATGGTGATGGCATACCCACTATAATGTCACAGCCATCGTAACGTGATAGGCACCACAATGTCATATAGTATAGTCATTTCCGCTGTCCAGTAATAGCCACTGTGACGTCATAGCCATTGTCAGGTCGTAGGCATTGTGACGTCATAGCCATTGAAAGCTCATGGCCACATCAATGTCATAGCCATTGAAAAGTCATAGCTACCTACAATGCCACAGGAATTGCATCGTCATAGCCACGAAAATGTCACAGCCATTGTAACGTCACAGGCACTGTAATGACACAGACATATTTAAGTCAATGCAAATTTCAGGTCATAGCCATTTTGATGTCATAGCCATTGGAACGTCATAGCCACTATGATGTCATAGAAACTGTGATGTCATAGCCATTGTGATGGCATAGCCATTGTGATGGCATAGCCATTGTGACATCACAGCGACTATAACATCATATATACTGTAAGGTCAAAGCCACTCTAATTTCATAGACATTGTTATGTCATTGCCGTTGACTTCGTAACCATCATGATGTCATAGACATGGTGATGGCATAGCCACTATAATGACACAACCATCGTAACGTGATAGGCATCACAATGTCATAGAGATAGTATAGTCATTTCCGCTGTCCTGTAATAGCCACTGTGACGTCATAGCCATAGTTAGGTCGTAGGCATTGTGACGTCATAGCCATTGAAAGCTCATGGCCACATCAATGTCATAGCCATTGAAAAGTCATAGCTACCTACAATACCACAGGAATTGCATCGTCATAGCCACGAAAATGTCTCAGCCAGTGTAACGTCACAGGCACTGTAATGACACAGACATATTTAAGTCAATGCAAATTTCAGGTCATAGCCATTTTGATGTCATAGCCATTGGAACGTCATAGCCACTATGATGTCATAGAAACTGTGATGTCATAGCCATTGTGATGTCATAGCCATTGTGATGGCATAGCCATTGTGACATCACAGCAACTATAACATCATATATATTGTAAGGTCAAAGACACTGTAGTTTCATAGACATTGTTATGTCATTGCCGTTGACTTCGTAACCATCATGATGTCATAGACATGGTGATGGCATACCCACTATAATGTCACAGCCATCATAACGTGATAGGCACCACAATGTCATAGAGAGAGTATAGTCATTTCCGCTGGCCTTTAGTAGCCACTGTGACGTCATAGCCATTGTTAGGTCGTAGGCATTGTGACGTCATAGCCATTGAAAGCTCATGGCCACATCAATGTCATAGCCATTGAAAAGTCATAGCTACCTACAATGCCACAGGAATTGCATTGTCATAGCCACGAAAATGTCACAGCCATTGTAACGTCACAGGCACTGTAATGACACAGACATATTTAAGTCAATGCAAATTTCAGGTCATAGCCATTTTGATGTCATAGCCATTGGAACGTCATAGCCACTATGATGTCATAGAAACTGTGATGTCATAGCCATTGTGATGGCATAGCCATTGTGATGGCATAGCCATTGTGACATCACAGCGACTATAACATCATATATACTGTAAGGTCAAAGCCACTGTAGTTTCATAGACATTGTTATGTCATTGCCGTTGACTTCGTAACCATCATGATGTCATAGACATGGTGATGGCATAGCCACTATAATGTCACAGCCATCGTAACGTGATAGGCACCACAATGTCATAGAGATAGTATAGTCATTTCCGCTGGCCTTTAATAGCCACTGTGACGTCATAGCCATTGTTAGGTCGTAGGCATTGTGACGTCATAGCCATTGAAACTCATGGCCACATCAATGTCATAGCCATTGAAAAGTCATAGCTACCTACAATGCCACAGGAATTGCATCGTCATAGCCACGAAAATATCACAGCCATTGTATCGTCACAGGCACTGTAATGACACAGACATATTTAAGTCAATGCAAATTTCAGGTCATAGCCATTTTGATGTCATAGCCATTGGAACGTCATAGCCACTATGATGTCATAGCCATTGTGATGTCATAGCCATTGTGATGGCATAGCCATTGTGACATCACAGCGACTATAACATCATATATATTGTAAGGTCAAAGCCACTGTAGTTTCATAGACATTGTTATGTCATTGCCGTTGACTTCGTAACCATCATGATGTCATAGACATGGTGATGGCATAGCCACTATAATGTCACAGCCATCGTAACGTGATAGGCATCACAATGTCATAGAGATAGTATAGTCATTAACGCTGTCCTGTAATAGCCACTGTGACGTCATAGCCATTGTTAGGTCGTAGGCATTGTGACGTCATAGCCATTGAAAGCTCATGGCCACATCAATGTCATAGCCATTGAAAAGTCATAGCTACCTACAATGCCACAGGAATTGCATCGTCATAGCCACGAAAATGTCACAGCCATTGTAACGTCACAGGCACTGTAATGACACAGACATATTTAAGTCAAAGCAAATTTCAGATCATAGCCATTTTGATGTCATAGACATTGGAACGTCATAGCCACTATGATGTCATAGAAACTGTGATGTCATAGCCATTGTGATGTCATAGCCATTGTGATGGCGTAGCCATTGTGACATCACAGCGACTATAACATCATATATATTGTAAGGTCAAAGCCACTGTAGTTTCATACACATTGTTATGTCATTGCCGTTGACTTCGTAACCATCATGATGTCATAGACATGGTGATGGCATAGCCACTATAATGTCACAGCCATCGTAACGTGATAGGCACCACAATGTCGTAGAGATAGTATAGTCATTTCCGCTGTCCTGTAATAGCCCCTGTGACGTCATAGCCATTGTCAGGTCGTAGGCATTGTGACGTCATAGCCATTGAAAGCTCATGGCCACATCAATGTCATAGCCATTGAAAAGTCATAGCTACCTACAATGTCACAGGAATTGCATCGTCATAGCCACGAAAATGTCTCAGCCAGTGTAACGTCACAGGCACTGTAATGACACAGACATATTTAAGTCAATGCAAATTTCAGGTCATAGCCATTTTGATGTCATAGCCATTGGTACGTCATAGCCACTATGATGTCATAGAAACTGTGATGTCATAGCCATTGTGATGTCATAGCCATTGTGATGGCATAGCCATTGTGACATCACAGCGACTATAACATCATATATATTGTAAGGTCAAACTCACTGTAGTTTCATAGACATTGTTATGTCATTGCCGTTGACTTCGTAACATTCATGATGTCATAGACATGGTGATGGCATACCCACTATAATGTCACAGCCATCATAACGTGATAGGCACCACAATGTCATAGAGATAGTATAGTCATTTCCGCTGGCCTTTAATAGCCACTGTGACGTCATAGCCATTGTTAGGTCGTAGGCATTGTGACGTCATAGCCATTGAAAGCTCATGGCCACATCAATGTCATAGCCATTGAAAAGTCATAGCTACCTACAATGCCACAGGAATTGCATCGTCATAGCCACGAAAATGTCACAGCCATTGTAACGTCACAGGCACTGTAATGACACAGACATATTTAAGTCAATGCAAATTTCAGGTCATAGCCATTTTGATGTCATAGCCATTGGAACGTCATAGCCACTATGATGTCATAGAAACTGTGATGTCATAGCCATTGTGATGGCATAGCCATTGTGATGGCATAGCCATTGTGACATCACAGAGACTATAACATCATATATACTGTAAGGTCAAAGCCACTGTAGTTTCATAGACATTGTTATGTCATTGCCGTTGACTTCGTAACCATCATGATGTCATAGACATGGTGATGGCATAGCCACTATAATGTCACAGCCATCGTAACGTGATAGGCACCACAATGTCATAGAGATAGTATAGTCATTTCCGCTGGCCTTTAATAGCCACTGTGACGTCATAGCCATTGTTAGGTCGTAGGCATTGTGACGTCATAGCCATTGAAACTCATGGCCACATCAATGTCATAGCCATTGAAAAGTCATAGCTACCTACAATGCCACAGGAATTGCATCGTCATAGCCACGAAAATGTCACAGCCATTGTAACGTCACAGGCACTGTAATGACACAGACATATTTAAGTCAATGCAAATTTCAGGTCATAGCCATTTTGATGTCATAGCCATTGGAACGTCATAGCCACTATGATGTCATAGCCATTGTGATGTCATAGCCATTGTGATGGCATAGCCATTGTGACATCACAGCGACAATAACATCATATATATTGTAAGGTCAAAGACACTGTAGTTTCATAGACATTGTTATGTCATTGCCGTTGACTTCGTAACCATCATGATGTCATAGACATGGTGATGGCATACCCACTATAATGTCACAGCCATCGTAACGTGATAGGCACCACAATGTCATATAGTATAGTCATTTCCGCTGTCCAGTAATAGCCACTGTGACGTCATAGCCATTGTCAGGTCGTAGGCATTGTGACGTCATAGCCATTGAAAGCTCATGGCCACATCAATGTCATAGCCATTGAAAAGTCATAGCTACCTACAATGCCACAGGAATTGCATCGTCATAGCCACGAAAATGTCACAGCCATTGTAACGTCACAGGCACTGTAATGACACAGACATATTTAAGTCAATGCAAATTTCAGGTCATAGCCATTTTGATGTCATAGCCATTGGAACGTCATAGCCACTATGATGTCATAGAAACTGTGATGTCATAGCCATTGTGATGGCATAGCCATTGTGATGGCATAGCCATTGTGACATCACAGCGACTATAACATCATATATACTGTAAGGTCAAAGCCACTCTAATTTCATAGACATTGTTATGTCATTGCCGTTGACTTCGTAACCATCATGATGTCATAGACATGGTGATGGCATAGCCACTATAATGACACAACCATCGTAACGTGATAGGCATCACAATGTCATAGAGATAGTATAGTCATTTCCGCTGTCCTGTAATAGCCACTGTGACGTCATAGCCATAGTTAGGTCGTAGGCATTGTGACGTCATAGCCATTGAAAGCTCATGGCCACATCAATGTCATAGCCATTGAAAAGTCATAGCTACCTACAATACCACAGGAATTGCATCGTCATAGCCACGAAAATGTCTCAGCCAGTGTAACGTCACAGGCACTGTAATGACACAGACATATTTAAGTCAATGCAAATTTCAGGTCATAGCCATTTTGATGTCATAGCCATTGGAACGTCATAGCCACTATGATGTCATAGAAACTGTGATGTCATAGCCATTGTGATGTCATAGCCATTGTGATGGCATAGCCATTGTGACATCACAGCAACTATAACATCATATATATTGTAAGGTCAAAGACACTGTAGTTTCATAGACATTGTTATGTCATTGCCGTTGACTTCGTAACCATCATGATGTCATAGACATGGTGATGGCATACCCACTATAATGTCACAGCCATCGTAACGTGATAGGCACCACAATGTCATATAGTATAGTCATTTCCGCTGTCCTGTAATAGCCACTGTGACGTCATAGCCATTGTCAGGTCGTAGGCATTGTGACGTCATAGCCATTGAAAGCTCATGGCCACATCAATGTCATAGCCATTGAAAAGTCATAGCTACCTACAATGCCACAGGAATTGCATCGTCATAGCCACGAAAATGTCACAGCCATTGTAACGTCACTGGCAGTGTAATGACACAGATATATTTAAGTCAATGCAAATTTCAGGTCATAGCCATTTTGATGTCATAGCCATTGGAACGTCATAGCCACTATGATGTCATAGAAACTGTGATGTCATAGCCATTGTGATGGCATAGCCATTGTGATGGCATAGCCATTGTGACATCACAGCGACTATAACATCATATATATTGTAAGGTCAAAGCCACTGTAGTTTCATAGACATTGTTATGTCATTGCCGTTGACTTCGTAACCATCATGATGTCATAGACATGGTGATGGCATAGCCACTATAATGTCACAGCCATCGTAACGTGATAGGCATCACAATGTCATAGAGATAGTATAGTCATTTCCGCTGTCCTGTAATAGCCACTGTGACGTCATAGCCATTGTTAGGTCCTAGGCATTGTGACGTCATAGCCATTGAAAGCTCATGGCCACATCAATGTCATAGCCATTGAAAAGTCATAGCTACCTACAATGCCACAGGAATTGCATCGTCATAGCCACGAAAATGTCACAGCCATTGTAACGTCACAGGCACTGTAATGACACAGACATATTTAAGTCAATGCAAATTTCAGGTCATAGCCATTTTGATGTCATAGCCATTGGAACGTCATAGCCACTATGATGTAATAGAAACTGTGATGTCATAGCCATTGTGATGGCATAGCCATTGTGATGGCATAGCCATTGTGACATCACAGCGACTATAACATCATATATACTGTAAGGTCAAAGCCACTCTAATTTCATAGACATTGTTATGTCATTGCCGTTGACTTCGTAACCATCATGATGTCATAGACATGGTGATGGCATAGCCACTATAATGACACAACCATCGTAACGTGATAGGCATCACAATGTCATAGAGATAGTATAGTCATTTCCGCTGTCCTGTAATAGCCACTGTGACGTCATAGCCATAGTTAGGTCGTAGGCATTGTGACGTCATAGCCATTGAAAGCTCATGGCCACATCAATGTCATAGCCATTGAAAAGTCATAGCTACCTACAATACCACAGGAATTGCATCGTCATAGCCACGAAAATGTCTCAGCCAGTGTAACGTCACAGGCACTGTAATGACACAGACATATTTAAGTCAATGCAAATTTCAGGTCATAGCCATTTTGATGTCATAGCCATTGGAACGTCATAGCCACTATGATGTCATAGAAACTGTGATGTCATAGCCATTGTGATGGCGTAGCCATTGTGATGGCATAGCCATTGTGACATCACAGCAACTATAACATCATATATATTGTAAGGTCAAAGACACTGTAGTTTCATAGACATTGTTATGTCATTGCCGTTGACTTCGTAACCATCATGATGTCATAGACATGGTGATGGCATAGCCACTATAATGTCACAGCCATCGTAATGTGATAGGCACCACAATGTCATAGAGATAGTATAGTCATTTCCTCTGGCCTTTAATAGCCACTGTGACGTCATAGCCATTTTTAGGTCGTAGGCATTGTGACGTCATAGCCATTGATACTCATGGCCACATCAATGTCATAGCCATTGAAAAGTCATAGCTACCTACAATGCCACAGGAATTGCATCGTCATAGCCACGAAAATGTCACAGCCATTGTAACGTCACAGGCACTGTAATGACACAGACATATTTAAGTCAATGCAAATTTCAGGTCATAGCCATTTTGATGTCATAGCCATTGGAACGTCATAGCCACTATGATGTCATAGAAACTGTGATGTCATAGCCATTGTGATGGCATAGCCATTGTGATGGCATAGCCATTGTGACATCACAGCGACTATAACATCATATATAATGTAAGGTCAAAGCCACTGTAATTTCATAGACATTGTTATGTCATTGCCGTTGACTTCGTAACCATCATGATGTCATAGACATGGTGATGGCATAGCCACTATAATGACACAGCCATCGTAACGTGATAGGCATCACAATGTCATAGAGATAGTATAGTCATTTCCGCTGTCCTGTAATAGCCACTGTGACGTCATAGCCATTGTTAGGTCGTAGGCATTGTGACGTCATAGCCATTGAAAGCTCATGGCCACATCAATGTCATAGCCATTGAAAAGTCATAGCTACCTACAATGCCACAGGAATTGCATCGTCATAGCCACGAAAATGTCTCAGCCAGTGTAACGTCACAGGCACTGTAATGACACAGACATATTTAAGTCAATGCAAATTTCAGGTCATAGCCATTTTGATGTCATAGCCATTGGAACGTCATAGCCACTATGATGTCATAGAAACTGTGATGTCATAGCCATTGTGATGTCATAGCCATTGTGATGGCATAGCCATTGTGACATCACAGCGACTATAACATCATATATATTGTAAGGTCAAAGCCACTGTAGTTTCATAGACATTGTTATGTCATTGCCGTTGACTTCGTAACCATCATGATGTCATAGACATGGTGATGGCATAGCCACTATAATGTCACAGCCATCGTAACGTGATAGGCACCACAATGTCATAGAGATAGTATAGTCATTTCCGCTGGCCTTTAATAGCCACTGTGACGTCATAGCCATTGTTAAGTCGTAGGCATTGTGACGTCATAGCCATTGAAACTCATGGCCACATCAATGTCATAGCCATTGAAAAGTCATAGCTACCTACAATGCCACAGGAATTGCATCGTCATAGCCACGAAAATGTCACAGCCATTGTAACGTCACAGGCACTGTAATGACACAGACATATTTAAGTCAATGCAAATTTCAGGTCATAGCCATTTTGATGTCATAGCCATTGGAACGTCATAGCCACTATGATGTCATAGAAACTGTGATGTCATAGCCTTTGTGATGGCATAGCCATTGTGATGGCATAGCCATTGTGACATCACAGCGACTATAACATCATATATACTGTAAGGTCAAAGCCACTGTAATATCATAGACATTGTTATGTCATTGCCGTTGACTTCGTAACCATCATGATGTCATAGACATGGTGATGGCATAGCCACTATAATGACACAGCCATCGTAACGTGATAGGCACCACAATGTCATAGAGATAGTATAGTCATTTCCGCTGGCCATTAATAGCCACTGTGACGTCATAGCCATTGTTAGGTCGTAGGCATTGTGACGTCATAGCCATTGAAAGCTCATGGCCACATCAATGTCATAGCCATTGAAAAGTCATAGCTACCTACAATGCCACAGGAATTGCATCGTCATAGCCACGAAAATGTCACAGCCATTGTAACGTCACAGGCACTGTAATGACACAGACATATTTAAGTCAATGCAAATTTCAGATCATAGCCATTTTGATGTCATAGCCATTGGAACGTCATAGCCACTATGATGTCATAGAAACTATGATGTCATAGCCATTGTTATGGCATAGCCATTTTGATGGCATAGCCATTGTGACATCACAGCGACTATAACATCATATATACTGTAAGGTCAAAGCCACTGTAGTTTCATAGACATTGTTATGTCATTGCCGTTGACTTCGTAACCATCATGATGTCATAGACATGGTGATGGCATAGCCACTATAATGACACAGCCATCGTAACGTGATAGGCATCACAATGTCATAGAGATAGTATAGTCATTTCCGCTGTCCTGTAATAGCCACTGTGACGTCATAGCCATTGTTAGGTCCTAGGCATTGTGACGTCATAGCCATTGAAAGCTCATGGCCACATCAATGTCATAGCCATTGAAAAGTCATAGCTACCTACAATGCCACAGGAATTGCATCGTCATAGCCACGAAAATGTCTCAGCCAGTGTAACGTCACAGGCACTGTAATGACACAGACATATTTAAGTCAATGCAAATTTCAGGTCATAGCCATTTTGATGTCATAGCCATTGGAACGTCATAGCCACTATGATGTCATAGAAACTGTGATGTCATAGCCATTGTGATGTCATAGCCATTGTGATGGCATAGCCATTGTGACATCACAGCGACTATAACATCATATATACTGTAAGGTCAAAGCCACTGTAGTTTCATAGACATTGTTATGTCATTGCCGTTGACTTCGTAACCATCATGATGTCATAGACATGGTGATGGCATAGCCACTATAATGACACAGCCATCGTAACGTGATAGGCACCACAATGTCATATAGTATAGTCATTTCCGCTGTCCTGTAATAGCCACTGTGACGTCATAGCCATTGTCAGGTCGTAGGCATTGTGACGTCATAGCCATTGAAAGCTCATGGCCACATCAATGTCATAGCCATTGAAAAGTCATAGCTACCTACAATGCCACAGGAATTGCATCGTCATAGCCACGAAAATGTCACAGCCATTGTAACGTCACAGGCACTGTAATGACACAGACATATTTAAGTCAAAGCAAATTTCAGATCATAGCCATTTTGATGTCATAGCCATTGGAACGTCATAGCCACTATGATGTCATAGAAACTGTGATGTCATAGCCATTGTGATGTCATAGCCATTGTGATGGCATAGCCATTGTGACATCACAGCGACTATAACATCATATATATTGTAAGGTCAAAGACACTGTAGTTTCATAGACATTGTTATGTCATTGCCGTTGACTTCGTAACCATCATGATGTCATAGACATGGTGATGGCATAGCCACTATAATGTCACAGCCATCGTAATGTGATAGGCACCACAATGTCATAGAGATAGTATAGTCATTTCCGCTGGCCTTTAATAGCCACTGTGACGTCATAGCCATTGATACTCATGGCCACATCAATGTCATAGCCATTGAAAAGTCATAGCTACCTACAATGCCACAGGAATTGCATCGTCATAGCCACGAAAATGTCACAGCCATTGTAACGTCACAGGCACTGTAATGACACAGACATATTTAAGTCAATGCAAATTTCAGGTCATAGCCATTTTGATGTCATAGCCATTGGAACGTCATAGCCACTATGATGTCATAGAAACTGTGATGTCATAGCCATTGTGATGGCATAGCCATTGTGATGGCATAGCCATTGTGACATCACAGCGACTATAACATCATATATAATGTAAGGTCAAAGCCACTGTAATTTCATAGACATTGTTATGTCATTGCCGTTGACTTCGTAACCATCATGATGTCATAGACATGGTGATGGCATAGCCACTATAATGACACAGCCATCGTAACGTGATAGGCATCACAATGTCATAGAGATAGTATAGTCATTTCCGCTGTCCTGTAATAGCCACTGTGACGTCATAGCCATTGTTAGGTCGTAGGCATTGTGACGTCATAGCCATTGAAAGCTCATGGCCACATCAATGTCATAGCCATTGAAAAGTCATAGCTACCTACAATGCCACAGGAATTGCATCGTCATAGCCACGAAAATGTCTCAGCCAGTGTAACGTCACAGGCACTGTAATGACACAGACATATTTAAGTCAATGCAAATTTCAGGTCATAGCCATTTTGATGTCATAGCCATTGGAACGTCATAGCCACTATGATGTCATAGAAACTGTGATGTCATAGCCATTGTGATGTCATAGCCATTGTGATGGCATAGCCATTGTGACATCACAGCGACTATAACATCATATATATTGTAAGGTCAAAGCCACTGTAGTTTCATAGACATTGTTATGTCATTGCCGTTGACTTCGTAACCATCATGATGTCATAGACATGGTGATGGCATAGCCACTATAATGTCACAGCCATCGTAACGTGATAGGCACCACAATGTCATAGAGATAGTATAGTCATTTCCGCTGGCCTTTAATAGCCACTGTGACGTCATAGCCATTGTTAAGTCGTAGGCATTGTGACGTCATAGCCATTGAAACTCATGGCCACATCAATGTCATAGCCATTGAAAAGTCATAGCTACCTACAATGCCACAGGAATTGCATCGTCATAGCCACGAAAATGTCACAGCCATTGTAACGTCACAGGCACTGTAATGACACAGACATATTTAAGTCAATGCAAATTTCAGGTCATAGCCATTTTGATGTCATAGCCATTGGAACGTCATAGCCACTATGATGTCATAGAAACTGTGATGTCATAGCCTTTGTGATGGCATAGCCATTGTGATGGCATAGCCATTGTGACATCACAGCGACTATAACATCATATATACTGTAAGGTCAAAGCCACTGTAATATCATAGACATTGTTATGTCATTGCCGTTGACTTCGTAACCATCATGATGTCATAGACATGGTGATGGCATAGCCACTATAATGACACAGCCATCGTAACGTGATAGGCACCACAATGTCATAGAGATAGTATAGTCATTTCCGCTGGCCTTTAATAGCCACTGTGACGTCATAGCCATTGTTAGGTCGTAGGCATTGTGACGTCATAGCCATTGAAAGCTCATGGCCACATCAATGTCATAGCCATTGAAAAGTCATAGCTACCTACAATGCCACAGGAATTGCATCGTCATAGCCACGAAAATGTCACAGCCATTGTAACGTCACAGGCACTGTAATGACACAGACATATTTAAGTCAATGCAAATTTCAGATCATAGCCATTTTGATGTCATAGCCATTGGAACGTCATAGCCACTATGATGTCATAGAAACTATGATGTCATAGCCATTGTTATGGCATAGCCATTTTGATGGCATAGCCATTGTGACATCACAGCGACTATAACATCATATATACTGTAAGGTCAAAGCCACTGTAGTTTCATAGACATTGTTATGTCATTGCCGTTGACTTCGTAACCATCATGATGTCATAGACATGGTGATGGCATAGCCACTATAATGACACAGCCATCGTAACGTGATAGGCATCACAATGTCATAGAGATAGTATAGTCATTTCCGCTGTCCTGTAATAGCCACTGTGACGTCATAGCCATTGTTAGGTCCTAGGCATTGTGACGTCATAGCCATTGAAAGCTCATGGCCACATCAATGTCATAGCCATTGAAAAGTCATAGCTACCTACAATGCCACAGGAATTGCATCGTCATAGCCACGAAAATGTCTCAGCCAGTGTAACGTCACAGGCACTGTAATGACACAGACATATTTAAGTCAATGCAAATTTCAGGTCATAGCCATTTTGATGTCATAGCCATTGGAACGTCATAGCCACTATGATGTCATAGAAACTGTGATGTCATAGCCATTGTGATGTCATAGCCATTGTGATGGCATAGCCATTGTGACATCACAGCGACTATAACATCATATATACTGTAAGGTCAAAGCCACTGTAGTTTCATAGACATTGTTATGTCATTGCCGTTGACTTCGTAACCATCATGATGTCATAGACATGGTGATGGCATAGCCACTATAATGACACAGCCATCGTAACGTGATAGGCACCACAATGTCATATAGTATAGTCATTTCCGCTGTCCTGTAATAGCCACTGTGACGTCATAGCCATTGTCAGGTCGTAGGCATTGTGACGTCATAGCCATTGAAAGCTCATGGCCACATCAATGTCATAGCCATTGAAAAGTCATAGCTACCTACAATGCCACAGGAATTGCATCGTCATAGCCACGAAAATGTCACAGCCATTGTAACGTCACAGGCACTGTAATGACACAGACATATTTAAGTCAAAGCAAATTTCAGATCATAGCCATTTTGATGTCATAGCCATTGGAACGTCATAGCCACTATGATGTCATAGAAACTGTGATGTCATAGCCATTGTGATGTCATAGCCATTGTGATGGCATAGCCATTGTGACATCACAGCGACTATAACATCATATATATTGTAAGGTCAAAGACACTGTAGTTTCATAGACATTGTTATGTCATTGCCGTTGACTTCGTAACCATCATGATGTCATAGACATGGTGATGGCATAGCCACTATAATGTCACAGCCATCGTAATGTGATAGGCACCACAATGTCATAGAGATAGTATAGTCATTTCCGCTGGCCTTTAATAGCCACTGTGACGTCATAGCCATTTTTAGGTCGTAGGCATTGTGACGTCATACCCATTGATACTCATGGCCACATCAATGTCATAGCCATTGAAAAGTCATAGCTACCTACAATGCCACAGGAATTGCATCGTCATAGCCACGAAAATGTCACAGCCATTGTAACGTCACAGGCACTGTAATGACACAGACATATTTAAGTCAATGCAAATTTCAGGTCATAGCCATTTTGATGTCATAGCCATTGGAACGTCATAGCCACTATGATGTCATAGAAACTGTGATGTCATAGCCATTGTGATGGCATAGCCATTGTGATGGCATAGCCATTGTGACATCACAGCGACTATAACATCATATATAATGTAAGGTCAAAGCCACTGTAATTTCACAGACATTGTTATGTCATTGCCGTTGACTTCGTAACCATCATGATGTCATAGACATGGTGATGGCATAGCCACTATAATGACACAGCCATCGTAACGTGATAGGCATCACAATGTCATAGAGATAGTATAGTCATTTCCGCTGTCCTGTAATAGCCACTGTGACGTCATAGCCATTGTTAGGTCGTAGGCATTGTGACGTCATAGCCATTGAAAGCTCATGGCCACATCAATGTCATAGCCATTGAAAAGTCATAGCTACCTACAATGCCACAGGAATTGCATCGTCATAGCCACGAAAATGTCTCAGCCAGTGTAACGTCACAGGCACTGTAATGACACAGATATATTTAAGTCAATGCAAATTTCAGGTCATAGCCATTTTGATGTCATGGCCATTGGAACGTCATAGCCACTATGATGTCATAGAAACTGTGATGTCATAGCCATTGTGATGTCATAGCCATTGTGATGGCATAGCCATTGTGACATCACAGCGACTATAACATCATATATATTGTAAGGTCAAAGCCACTGTAGTTTCATAGACATTGTTATGTCATTGCCGTTGACTTCGTAACCATCATGATGTCATAGACATGGTGATGGCATAGCCACTATAATGTCACAGCCATCGTAACGTGATAGGCACCACAATGTCATAGAGATAGTATAGTCATTTCCGCTGGCCTTTAATAGCCACTTGACGTCATAGCCATTGTCAGGTCGTAGGCATTGTGACGTCATAGCCATTGAAACTCATGGCCACATCAATGTCATAGCCATTGAAAAGTCATAGCTACCTACAATGCCACAGGAATTGCATCGTCATAGCCACGAAAATGTCACAGCCATTGTAACGTCACAGGCACTGTAATGACACAGACATATTTAAGTCAATGCAAATTTCAGGTCATAGCCATTTTGATGTCATAGCCATTGGAACGTCATAGCCACTATGACGTCATTGAAACTGTGATGTCATAGCCTTTGTGATGGCATAGCCATTGTGATGGCATAGCCATTGTGACATCACAGCGACTATAACATCATATATACTGTAAGGTCAAAGCCACTGTAATATCACAGACATTGTTATGTCATTGCCGTTGACTTCGTAACCATCATGATGTCATAGACATGGTGATGGCATAGCCACTATAATGACACAGCCATCGTAACGTGATAGGCATCACAATGTCATAGAGATAGTATAGTCATTTCCGCTGTCCTGTATTAGCCACTGTGACGTCATAGCCATTGTTAGGTCCTAGGCATTGTGACGTCATAGCCATTGAAAGCTCATGGCCACATCAATGTCATAGCCATTGAAAAGTGATAGCTACCTACAATGCCACAGGAATTACATCGTCATAGCCACGAAAATGTCACAGCCATTGTAACGTCACAGGCACTGTAATGACACAGACATATTTAAGTCAATGCAAATTTCAGATCATAGCCATTTTGATGTCATAGCCATTGGAACGTCATAGCCACTATGATGTCATAGAAACTATGATGTCATAGCCATTGTTATGGCATAGCCATTGTGATGGCATAGCCATTGTGACATCACAGCGACTATAACATCATATATACTGTAAGGTCAAAGCCACTGTAGTTTCATAGACATTGTTATGTCATTGCCGTTGACTTCGTAACCATCATGATGTCATAGACATGGTGATGGCATAGCCACTATAATGACACAGCCATCGTAACGTGATAGGCACCACAATGTCATATAGTATAGTCATTTCCGCTGTCCTGTAATAGCCACTGTGACGTCATAGCCATTGTCAGGTCGTAGGCATTGTGACGTCATAGCCATTGAAAGCTCATGGCCACATCAATGTCATAGCCATTGAAAAGTCATAGCTACCTACAATGCCACAGGAATTGCATCGTCATAGCCACGAAAATGTCACAGCCATTGTAACGTCACAGGCACTGTAATGACACAGACATATTTAAGTCAAAGCAAATTTCAGATCATAGCCATTTTGATGTCATAGCCATTGGAACGTCATAGCCACTATGATGTCATAGAAACTGTGATGTCATAGCCATTGTGATGTCATAGCCATTGTGATGGCATAGCCATTGTGACATCACAGCGACTATAACATCATATATATTGTAAGCTCAAAGACACTGTAGTTTCATAGACATTGTTATGTCATTGCCGTTGACTTCGTAACCATCATGATGTCATAGACATGGTGATGGCATAGCCACTATAATGTCACAGCCATCGTAATGTGATAGGCACCACAATGTCATAGAGATAGTATAGTCATTTCCGCTGGCCTTTAATAGCCACTGTGACGTCATAGCCATTTTTAGGTCGTAGGCATTGTGACGTCATAGCCATTGATACTCATGGCCACATCAATGTCATAGCCATTGAAAAGTCATAGCTACCTACAATGCCACAGGAATTGCATCGTCATAGCCACGAAAATGTCACAGCCATTGTAACGTCACAGGCACTGTAATGACACAGACATATTTAAGTCAATGCAAATTTCAGGTCATAGCCATTTTGATGTCATAGCCATTGGAACGTCATAGCCACTATGATGTCATAGAAACTGTGATGTCATAGCCATTGTGATGGCATAGCCATTGTGACATCACAGCGACTATAACATCATATATACTGTAAGGTCAAAGCCACTGTAATTTCATAGACATTGTTATGTCATTGCCGTTGACTTCGTAACCATCATGATGTCATAGACATGGTGATGGCATAGCCACTATAATGACACAGCCATCGTAACGTGATAGGCATCACAATGTCATAGAGATAGTATAGTCATTTCCGCTGTCCTGTAATAGCCACTGTGACGTCATAGCCATTGTTAGGTCGTAGGCATTGTGACGTCATAGCCATTGAAAGCTCATGGCCACATCAATGTCATAGCCATTGAAAAGTCATAGCTACCTACAATGCCACAGGAATTGCATCGTCATAGCCACGAAAATGTCTCAGCCAGTGTAACATCACAGGCACTGTAATGACACAGACATATTTAAGTCAATGCAAATTTCAGGTCATAGCCATTTTGATGTCATAGCCATTGGAACGTCATAGCCACTATGATGTCATAGAAACTGTGATGTCATAGCCATTGTGATGTCATAGCCATTGTGATGGCATAGCCATTGTGACATCACAGCGACTATAACATCATATATATTGTAAGGTCAAAGCCACTGTAGTTTCATAGACATTGTTATGTCATTGCCGTTGACTTCGTAACCATCATGATGTCATAGACATGGTGATGGCATAGCCACTATAATGTCACAGCCATCGTAACGTGATAGGCACCACAATGTCATAGAGATAGTATAGTCATTTCCGCTGGCCTTTAATAGCCACTTGACGTCATAGCCATTGTTAAGTCGTAGGCATTGTGACGTCATAGCCATTGAAACTCATGGCCACATCAATGTCATAGCCATTGAAAAGTCATAGCTACCTACAATGCCACAGGAATTGCATCGTCATAGCCACGAAAATGTCACAGCCATTGTAACGTCACAGGCACTGTAATGACACAGACATATTTAAGTCAATGCAAATTTCAGGTCATAGCCATTTTGATGTCATAGCCATTGGAACGTCATAGCCACTATGATGTCATTGAAACTGTGATGTCATAGCCTTTGTGATGGCATAGCCATTGTGATGGCATAGCCATTGTGACATCACAGCGACTATAACATCATATATACTGTAAGGTCAAAGCCACTGTAATATCACAGACATTGTTATGTCATTGCCGTTGACTTCGTAACCATCATGATGTCATAGACATGGTGATGGCATAGCCACTATAATGACACAGCCTTCGTAACGTGATAGGCATCACAATGTCATAGAGATAGTATAGTCATTTCCGCTGTCCTGTAATAGCCACTGTGACGTCATAGCCATTGTTAGGTCCTAGGCATTGTGACGTCATAGCCATTGAAAGCTCATGGCCACATCAATGTCATAGCCATTGAAAAGTCATAGCTACCTACAATGCCACAGGAATTGCATCGTCATAGCCACGAAAATGTCTCAGCCAGTGTAACGTCACAGGCACTGTAATGACACAGACATATTTAAGTCAATGCAAATTTCAGGTCATAGCCATTTTGATGTCATAGCCATTGGAACATCATAGCCACTATGATGTCATAGAAACTGTGATGTCATAGCCATTGTGATGGCATAGCCATTGTGACATCACAGCGACTATAACATCATATATATTGTAAGGTCAAAGACACTGTAGTTTCATAGACATTGTTATGTCATTGCCGTTGACTTCGTAACCATCATGATGTCATAGACATGGTGATGGCATACCCACTATAATGTCACAGCCATCGTAACGTGATAGGCACCACAATGTCATAGAGATAGTATAGTCATTTCCGCTGGCCTTTAATAGCCACTGTGACGTCATAGCCATTGTTAGGTCGTAGGCATTGTGACGTCATAGCCATTGAAAGCTCATGGCCACATCAATGTCATAGCCATTGAAAAGTGATAGCTACCTACAATGCCACAGGAATTACATCGTCATAGCCACGAAAATGTCACAGCCATTGTAACGTCACAGGCACTGTAATGACACAGACATATTTAAGTCAATGCAAATTTCAGATCATAGCCATTTTGATGTCATAGCCATTGGAACGTCATAGCCACTATGATGTCATAGAAACTATGATGTCATAGCCATTGTTATGGCATAGCCATTGTGATGGCATAGCCATTGTGACATCACAGCGACTATAACATCATATATACTGTAAGGTCAAAGCCACTGTAGTTTCATAGACATTGTTATGTCATTGCCGTTGACTTCGTAACCATCATGATGTCATAGACATGGTGATGGCATAGCCACTATAATGACACAGCCATCGTAACGTGATAGGCACCACAATGTCATATAGTATAGTCATTTCCGCTGTCCTGTAATAGCCACTGTGACGTCACAGCCATTGTCAGGTCGTAGGCATTGTGACGTCATAGCCATTGAAAGCTCATGGCCACATCAATGTCATAGCCATTGAAAAGTCATAGCTACCTACAATGCCACAGGAATTGCATCGTCATAGCCACGAAAATGTCACAGCCATTGTAACGTCACAGGCACTGTAATGACACAGACATATTTAAGTCAAAGCAAATTTCAGATCATAGCCATTTTGATGTCATAGCCATTGGAACGTCATAGCCACTATGATGTCATAGAAACTGTGATGTCATAGCCATTGTGATGTCATAGCCATTGTGATGGCATAGCCATTGTGACATCACAGCGACTATAACATCATATATATTGTAAGCTCAAAGACACTGTAGTTTCATAGACATTGTTATGTCATTGCCGTTGACTTCGTAACCATCATGATGTCATAGACATGGTGATGGCATAGCCACTATAATGTCACAGCCATCGTAATGTGATAGGCACCACAATGTCATAGAGATAGTATAGTCATTTCCGCTGGCCTTTAATAGCCACTGTGACGTCATAGCCATTTTTAGGTCGTAGGCATTGTGACGTCATAGCCATTGATACTCATGGCCACATCAATGTCATAGCCATTGAAAAGTCATAGCTACCTACAATGCCACAGGAATTGCATCGTCATAGCCACGAAAATGTCACAGCCATTGTAACGTCACAGGCACTGTAATGACACAGACATATTTAAGTCAATGCAAATTTCAGGTCATAGCCATTTTGATGTCATAGCCATTGGAACGTCATAGCCACTATGATGTCATAGAAACTGTGATGTCATAGCCATTGTGATGGCATAGCCATTGTGACATCACAGCGACTATAACATCATATATACTGTAAGGTCAAAGCCACTGTAATTTCATAGACATTGTTATGTCATTGCCGTTGACTTCGTAACCATCATGATGTCATAGACATGGTGATGGCATAGCCACTATAATGACACAGCCATCGTAACGTGATAGGCATCACAATGTCATAGAGATAGTATAGTCATTTCCGCTGTCCTGTAATAGCCACTGTGACGTCATAGCCATTGTTAGGTCGTAGGCATTGTGACGTCATAGCCATTGAAAGCTCATGGCCACATCAATGTCATAGCCATTGAAAAGTCATAGCTACCTACAATGCCACAGGAATTGCATCGTCATAGCCACGAAAATGTCTCAGCCAGTGTAACATCACAGGCACTGTAATGACACAGACATATTTAAGTCAATGCAAATTTCAGGTCATAGCCATTTTGATGTCATAGCCATTGGAACGTCATAGCCACTATGATGTCATAGAAACTGTGATGTCATAGCCATTGTGATGTCATAGCCATTGTGATGGCATAGCCATTGTGACATCACAGCGACTATAACATCATATATATTGTAAGGTCAAAGCCACTGTAGTTTCATAGACATTGTTATGTCATTGCCGTTGACTTCGTAACCATCATGATGTCATAGACATGGTGATGGCATAGCCACTATAATGTCACAGCCATCGTAACGTGATAGGCACCACAATGTCATAGAGATAGTATAGTCATTTCCGCTGGCCTTTAATAGCCACTTGACGTCATAGCCATTGTTAAGTCGTAGGCATTGTGACGTCATAGCCATTGAAACTCATGGCCACATCAATGTCATAGCCATTGAAAAGTCATAGCTACCTACAATGCCACAGGAATTGCATCGTCATAGCCACGAAAATGTCACAGCCATTGTAACGTCACAGGCACTGTAATGACACAGACATATTTAAGTCAATGCAAATTTCAGGTCATAGCCATTTTGATGTCATAGCCATTGGAACGTCATAGCCACTATGATGTCATTGAAACTGTGATGTCATAGCCTTTGTGATGGCATAGCCATTGTGATGGCATAGCCATTGTGACATCACAGCGACTATAACATCATATATACTGTAAGGTCAAAGCCACTGTAATATCACAGACATTGTTATGTCATTGCCGTTGACTTCGTAACCATCATGATGTCATAGACATGGTGATGGCATAGCCACTATAATGACACAGCCTTCGTAACGTGATAGGCATCACAATGTCATAGAGATAGTATAGTCATTTCCGCTGTCCTGTAATAGCCACTGTGACGTCATAGCCATTGTTAGGTCCTAGGCATTGTGACGTCATAGCCATTGAAAGCTCATGGCCACATCAATGTCATAGCCATTGAAAAGTCATAGCTACCTACAATGCCACAGGAATTGCATCGTCATAGCCACGAAAATGTCTCAGCCAGTGTAACGTCACAGGCACTGTAATGACACAGACATATTTAAGTCAATGCAAATTTCAGGTCATAGCCATTTTGATGTCATAGCCATTGGAACATCATAGCCACTATGATGTCATAGAAACTGTGATGTCATAGCCATTGTGATGGCATAGCCATTGTGACATCACAGCGACTATAACATCATATATATTGTAAGGTCAAAGACACTGTAGTTTCATAGACATTGTTATGTCATTGCCGTTGACTTCGTAACCATCATGATGTCATAGACATGGTGATGGCATACCCACTATAATGTCACAGCCATCGTAACGTGATAGGCACCACAATGTCATAGAGATAGTATAGTCATTTCCGCTGGCCTTTAATAGCCACTGTGACGTCATAGCCATTGTTAGGTCGTAGGCATTGTGACGTCATAGCCATTGAAAGCTCATGGCCACATCAATGTCATAGCCATTGAAAAGTCATAGCTACCTACAATGCCACAGGAATTGCATCGTCATAGCCACGAACATGTCACAGCCATTGTAACGTCACAGGCACTGTAATGACACAGACATATTTAAGTCAATGCAAATTTCAGATCATAGCCATTTTGATGTCATAGCCATTGGAACGTCATAGCCACTATGATGTCATAGAAACTATGATGTCATAGCCATTGTTATGGCATAGCCATTGTGATGGCATAGCCATTGTGACATCACAGCGACTATAACATCATATATACTGTAAGGTCAAAGCCACTGTAGTTTCATAGACATTGTTATGTCATTGCCGTTGACTTCGTAACCATCATGATGTCATAGACATGGTGATGGCATAGCCACTATAATGACACAGCCATCGTAACGTGATAGGCACCACAATGTCATATAGTATAGTCATTTCCGCTGTCCTGTAATAGCCACTGTGACGTCATAGCCATTGTCAGGTCGTAGGCATTGTGACGTCATAGCCATTGAAAGCTCATGGCCACATCAATGTCATAGCCATTGAAAAGTCATAGCTACCTACAATGCCACAGGAATTGCATCGTCATAGCCACGAAAATGTCACAGCCATTGTAACGTCACAGGCACTGTAATGACACAGACATATTTAAGTCAAAGCAAATTTCAGATCATAGCCATTTTGATGTCATAGCCATTGGAACGTCATAGCCACTATGATGTCATAGAAACTGTGATGTCATAGCCATTGTGATGTCATAGCCATTGTGATGGCATAGCCATTGTGACATCACAGCGACTATAACATCATATATATTGTAAGGTCAAAGACACTGTAGTTTCATAGACATTGTTATGTCATTGCCGTTGACTTCGTAACCATCATGATGTCATAGACATGGTGATGGCATAGCCACTATAATGTCACAGCCATCGTAATGTGATAGGCACCACAATGTCATAGAGATAGTATAGTCATTTCCGCTGGCCTTTAATAGCCACTGTGACGTCATAGCCATTTTTAGGTCGTAGGCATTGTGACGTCATAGCCATTGATACTCATGGCCACATCAATGTCATAGCCATTGAAAAGTCATAGCTACCTACAATGCCACAGGAATTGCATCGTCATAGCCACGAAAATGTCACAGCCATTGTAACGTCACAGGCACTGTAATGACACAGACATATTTAAGTCAATGCAAATTTCAGGTCATAGCCATTTTGATGTCATAGCCATTGGAACGTCATAGCCACTATGATGTCATAGAAACTGTGATGTCATAGCCATTGTGATGGCATAGCCATTGTGATGGCATAGCCATTGTGACATCACAGCGACTATAACATCATATATAATGTAAGGTCAAAGCCACTGTAATTTCATAGACATTGTTATGTCATTGCCGTTGACTTCGTAACCATCATGATGTCATAGACATGGTGATGGCATAGCCACTATAATGACACAGCCATCGTAACGTGATAGGCATCACAATGTCATAGAGATAGTATAGTCATTTCCGCTGTCCTGTAATAGCCACTGTGACGTCATAGCCATTGTTAGGTCGTAGGCATTGTGACGTCATAGCCATTGAAAGCTCATGGCCACATCAATGTCATAGCCATTGAAAAGTCATAGCTACCTACAATGCCACAGGTATTGCATCGTCATAGCCACGAAAATGTCTCAGCCAGTGTAACGTCACAGGCACTGTAATGACACAGACATATTTAAGTCAATGCAAATTTCAGGTCATAGCCATTTTGATGTCATAGCCATTGGAACGTCATAGCCACTATGATGTCATAGAAACTGTGATGTCATAGCCATTGTGATGTCATAGCCATTGTGATGGCATAGCCATTGTGACATCACAGCGACTATAACATCATATATATTGTAAGGTCAAAGCCACTGTAGTTTCATAGACATTGTTATGTCATTGCCGTTGACTTCGTAACCATCATGATGTCATAGACATGGTGATGGCATAGCCACTATAATGTCACAGCCATCGTAACGTGATAGGCACCACAATGTCATAGAGATAGTATAGTCATTTCCGCTGGCCTTTAATAGCCACTTGACGTCATAGCCATTGTTAAGTCGTAGGCATTGTGACGTCATAGCCATTGAAACTCATGGCCACATCAATGTCATAGCCATTGAAAAGTCATAGCTACCTACAATGCCACAGGAATTGCATCGTCATAGCCACGAAAATGTCACAGCCATTGTAACGTCACAGGCACTGTAATGACACAGACATATTTAAGTCAATGCAAATTTCAGGTCATAGCCATTTTGATGTCATAGCCATTGGAACGTCATAGCCACTATGATGTCATTGAAACTGTGATGTCATAGCCTTTGTGATGGCATAGCCATTGTGATGGCATAGCCATTGTGACATCACAGCGACTATAACATCATATATACTGTAAGGTCAAAGCCACTGTAATATCACAGACATTGTTATGTCATTGCCGTTGACTTCGTAACCATCATGATGTCATAGACATGGTGATGGCATAGCCACTATAATGACACAGCCATCGTAACGTGATAGGCACCACAATGTCATAGAGATAGTATAGTCATTTCCGCTGGCCTTTAATAGCCACTGTGACGTCATAGCCATTGTTAGGTCGTAGGCATTGTGACGTCATAGCCATTGAAAGCTCATGGCCACATCAATGTCATAGCCATTGAAGAGTCATAGCTACCTACAATGCCACAGCAATTGCATCGTCATAGCCACGAACATGTCACAGCCATTGTAACGTCACAGGCACTGTAATGACACAGACATATTTAAGTCAATGCAAATTTCAGATCATAGCCATTTTGATGTCATAGCCATTGGAACGTCATAGCCACTATGATGTCATAGAAACTATGATGTCATAGCCATTGTTATGGCATAGCCATTGTAATGGCATAGCCATTGTGACATCACAGCGACTATAACATCATATATACTGTAAGGTCAAAGCCACTGTAGTTTCATAGACATTGTTGTCATTGCCGTTGACTTCGTAACCATCATGATGTCATAGACATGGTGATGGCATAGCCACTATAATGACACAGCCATCGTAACGTGATAGGCACCACAATGTCATATAGTATAGTCATTTCCGCTGTCTTGTAATAGCCACTGTGACGTCATAGCCATTGTCAGGTCGTAGGCATTGTGACGTCATAGCCATTGAAAGCTCATGGCCACATCAATGTCATAGCCATTGAAAAGTCATAGCTACCTACAATGCCACAGGAATTGCATCGTCATAGCCACGAAAATGTCACAGCCATTGTAACGTCACAGGCACTGTAATGACACAGACATATTTAAGTCAAAGCAAATTTCAGATCATAGCCATTTTGATGTCATAGCCATTGGAACGTCATAGCCACTATGATGTCATAGAAACTGTGATGTCATAGCCATTGTGATGTCATAGCCATTGTGATGGCATAGCCATTGTGACATCACAGCGACTATAACATCATATATATTGTAAGGTCAAAGACACTGTAGTTTAATAGACATTGTTATGTCATTGCCGTTGACTTCGTAACCATCATGATGTCATAGACATGGTGATGGCATAGCCACTATAATGTCACAGCCATCGTAATGTGATAGGCACCACAATGTCATAGAGATAGTATAGTCATTTCCGCTGGCCTTTAATAGCCACTGTGACGTCATAGCCATTTTTAGGTCGTAGGCATTGTGACGTCATAGCCATTGATACTCATGGCCACATCAATGTCATAGCCATTGAAAAGTCATAGCTACCTACAATTCCACAGGAATTGCATCGTCATAGCCACGAAAATGTCACAGCCATTGTAACGTCACAGGCACTGTAATGACACAGACATATTTAAGTCAATGCAAATTTCAGGTCATAGCCATTTTGATGTCATAGCCATTGGAACGTCATAGCCACTATGATGTCATAGAAACTGTGATGTCATAGCCATTGTGATGGCATAGCCATTGTGATGGCATAGCCATTGTGACATCACAGCGACTATAACATCATATATACTGTCAGGTCAAAGCCACTGTAATTTCATAGACATTGTTATGTCATTGCCGTTGACTTCGTAACCATCATGATGTCATAGACATGGTGATGGCATAGCCACTATAATGACACAGCCATCGTAACGTGATAGGCATCACAATGTCATAGAGATAGTATAGTCATTTCCGCTGTCCTGTAATAGCCACTGTGACGTCATAGCCATTGTTAGGTCGTAGGCATTGTGACGTCATAGCCATTGAAAGCTCATGGCCACATCAATGTCATAGCCATTGAAAAGTCATAGCTACCTACAATGCCACAGGAATTGCATCGTCATAGCCACGAAAATGTCTCAGCCAGTGTAACGTCACAGGCACTGTAATGACACAGACATATTTAAGTCAATGCAAATTTCAGGTCATAGCCATTTTGATGTCATAGCCATTGGAACGTCATAGCCACTGTGATGTCATAGAAACTGTGATGTCATAGCCATTGTGATGTCATAGCCATTGTGATGGCATAGCCATTGTGACATCACAGCGACTATAACATCATATATATTGTAAGGTCAAAGCCACTGTAGTTTCATACACATTGTTATGTCATTGTCGTTGACTTCGTAACCATCATGATGTCATAGACATGGTGATGGCATAGCCACTATAATGTCACAGCCATCATAACGTGATAGGCACCACAATGTCGTAGAGATAGTATAGTCATTTCCGCTGTCCTGTAATAGCCACTGTGACGTCATAGCCATTGTTAGGTCGTAGGCATTGTGACGTCATAGCCATTGAAAGCTCATGGCCACATCAATGTCATAGCCATTGAAAAGTCATAGCTACCTACAATGCCACAGGAATTGCATCGTCATAGCCACGAAAATGTCACAGCCATTGTAACGTCACAGGCAGTGTAATGACACAGATATATTTAAGTCAATGCAAATTTCAGGTCATAGCCATTTTGATGTCATAGCCATTGGAACGTCATAGCCACTATGATGTCATAGAAACTGTGATGTCATAGCCATTGTGATGGCATAGCCATTGTGATGGCATAGCCATTGTGACATCACAGCGACAATAACATCATATATACTGTAATGTCAAAGCCACTGTAGTTTCATAGACATTGTTATGTCATTGCCGTTGACTTCGTAACCATCATGATGTCATAGACATGGTGATGGCATAGCCACTATAATGACACAGCCATCGTAACGTGATAGGCACCACAATGTCATATAGTATAGTCATTTCCGCTGTCCTCTAATAGCCACTGTGACGTCATAGCCATTGTTAGGTCGTAGGCATTGTGACGTCATAGCCATTGAAAGCTCATGGCCACATCAATGTCATTGCCATTGAAAAGTCATAGGTACCTACAATGCCACAGGAATTGCATCGTCATAGCCACGAAAATGTCACAGCCATTGTAACGTCACAGGCACTGTAATGACACAGACATATTTAAGTCAAAGCAAATTTCAGATCATAGCCATTTTGATGTCATAGCCATTGGAACGTCATAGCCACTATGATGTCATAGAAACTGTGATGTCATAGCCATTGTGATGGCATAGCCATTGTGATGGCATAGCCATTGTGACATCACAGCGACTATAACATCATATATACTGTAAGGTCAAAGCCACTGTAGTTTCATAGACATTGTTATGTCATTGCCGTTGACTTCGTAACCATCATGATGTCATAGACATGGTGATGGCATAGCCACTATAATGACACAGCCATCGTAACGTGATAGGCACCACAATGTCATATAGTATAGTCATTTCCGCTGTCCTGTAATAGCCACTGTGACGTCATAGCCATTGTCAGGTCGTAGGCATTGTGACGTCATAGCCATTGAAAGCTCATGGCCACATCAATGTCATAGCCATTGAAAAGTCATAGCTACCTACAATGCCACAGGAATTGCATCGTCATAGCCACGAAAATGTCACAGCCATTGTAACGTCACAGGCACTGTAATGACACAGACATATTTAAGTCAATGCAAATTTCAGGTCATAGCCATTTTGATGTCATAGCCATTGGAACGTCATACCCACTATGATGTCATAGAAATGTGATGTCATAGCCATTGTGATGGCATAGCCATTGTGACATCACAGCGACTATAACATCATATATACTGTAAGGTCAAAGACACTGTAGTTTCATAGACATTGTTATGTCATTGCCGTTGACTTCGTAACCATCATGATGTCATAGACATGGTGATGGCATAGCCACTATAATGTCACAGCCATCGTAATGTGATAGGCACCACAATGTCATAGAGATAGTATAGTCATTTCCGCTGGCCTTTAATAGCCACTGTGACGTCATAGCCATTTTTAGGTCGTAGGCATTGTGACGTCATAGCCATTGATACTCATGGCCACATCAATGTCATAGCCATTGAAAAGTCATAGCTACCTACAATTCCACAGGAATTGCATCGTCATAGCCACGAAAATGTCACAGCCATTGTAACGTCACAGGCACTGTAATGACACAGACATATTTAAGTCAATGCAAATTTCAGGTCATAGCCATTTTGATGTCATAGCCATTGGAACGTCATAGCCACTATGATGTCATAGAAACTGTGATGTCATAGCCATTGTGATGGCATAGCCATTGTGATGGCATAGCCATTGTGACATCACAGCGACTATAACATCATATATACTGTCAGGTCAAAGCCACTGTAATTTCATAGACATTGTTATGTCATTGCCGTTGACTTCGTAACCATCATGATGTCATAGACATGGTGATGGCATAGCCACTATAATGACACAGCCATCGTAACGTGATAGGCATCACAATGTCATAGAGATAGTATAGTCATTTCCGCTGTCCTGTAATAGCCACTGTGACGTCATAGCCATTGTTAGGTCGTAGGCATTGTGACGTCATAGCCATTGAAAGCTCATGGCCACATCAATGTCATAGCCATTGAAAAGTCATAGCTACCTACAATGCCACAGGAATTGCATCGTCATAGCCACGAAAATGTCTCAGCCAGTGTAACGTCACAGGCACTGTAATGACACAGACATATTTAAGTCAATGCAAATTTCAGGTCATAGCCATTTTGATGTCATAGCCATTGGAACGTCATAGCCACTGTGATGTCATAGAAACTGTGATGTCATAGCCATTGTGATGTCATAGCCATTGTGATGGCATAGCCATTGTGACATCACAGCGACTATAACATCATATATATTGTAAGGTCAAAGCCACTGTAGTTTCATACACATTGTTATGTCATTGTCGTTGACTTCGTAACCATCATGATGTCATAGACATGGTGATGGCATAGCCACTATAATGTCACAGCCATCGTAACGTGATAGGCACCACAATGTCGTAGAGATAGTATAGTCATTTCCGCTGTCCTGTAATAGCCACTGTGACGTCATAGCCATTGTTAGGTCGTAGGCATTGTGACCTCATAGCCATTGAAAGCTCATGGCCACATCAATGTCATAGCCATTGAAAAGTCATAGCTACCTACAATGCCACAGGAATTGCATCGTCATAGCCACGAAAATGTCACAGCCATTGTAACGTCACTGGCAGTGTAATGACACAGATATATTTAAGTCAATGCAAATTTCAGGTCATAGCCATTTTGATGTCATAGCCATTGGAACGTCATAGCCACTATGATGTCATAGAAACTGTGATGTCATAGCCATTGTGATGGCATAGCCATTGTGATGGCATAGCCATTGTGACATCACAGCGACAATAACATCATATATACTGTAATGTCAAAGCCACTGTAGTTTCATAGACATTGTTATGTCATTGCCGTTGACTTCGTAACCATCATGATGTCATAGACATGGTGATGGCATAGCCACTATAATGACACAGCCATCGTAACGTGATAGGCACCACAATGTCATATAGTATAGTCATTTCCGCTGTCCTCTAATAGCCACTGTGACGTCATAGCCATTGTTAGGTCGTAGGCATTGTGACGTCATAGCCATTGAAAGCTCATGGCCACATCAATGTCATAGCCATTGAAAAGTCATAGCTACCTACAATGCCACAGGAATTGCATCGTCATAGCCACGAAAATGTCTCAGCCAGTGTAACATCACAGGCACTGTAATGACACAGACATATTTAAGTCAATGCAAATTTCAGGTCATAGCCATTTTGATGTCATAGCCATTGGAACGTCATAGCCACTATGATGTCATAGAAACTGTGATGTCATAGCCATTGTGATGTCATAGCCATTGTGATGGCATAGCCATTGTGACATCACAGCGACTATAACATCATATATATTGTAAGGTCAAAGCCACTGTAGTTTCATAGACATTGTTATGTCATTGCCGTTGACTTCGTAACCATCATGATGTCATAGACATGGTGATGGCATAGCCACTATAATGTCACAGCCATCGTAACGTGATAGGCACCACAATGTCATAGAGATAGTATAGTCATTTCCGCTGGCCTTTAATAGCCACTTGACGTCATAGCCATTGTTAAGTCGTAGGCATTGTGACGTCATAGCCATTGAAACTCATGGCCACATCAATGTCATAGCCATTGAAAAGTCATAGCTACCTACAATGCCACAGGAATTGCATCGTCATAGCCACGAAAATGTCACAGCCATTGTAACGTCACAGGCACTGTAATGACACAGACATATTTAAGTCAATGCAAATTTCAGGTCATAGCCATTTTGATGTCATAGCCATTGGAACGTCATAGCCACTATGATGTCATTGAAACTGTGATGTCATAGCCTTTGTGATGGCATAGCCATTGTGATGGCATAGCCATTGTGACATCACAGCGACTATAACATCATATATACTGTAAGGTCAAAGCCACTGTAATATCACAGACATTGTTATGTCATTGCCGTTGACTTCGTAACCATCATGATGTCATAGACATGGTGATGGCATAGCCACTATAATGACACAGCCTTCGTAACGTGATAGGCATCACAATGTCATAGAGATAGTATAGTCATTTCCGCTGTCCTGTAATAGCCACTGTGACGTCATAGCCATTGTTAGGTCCTAGGCATTGTGACGTCATAGCCATTGAAAGCTCATGGCCACATCAATGTCATAGCCATTGAAAAGTCATAGCTACCTACAATGCCACAGGAATTGCATCGTCATAGCCACGAAAATGTCTCAGCCAGTGTAACGTCACAGGCACTGTAATGACACAGACATATTTAAGTCAATGCAAATTTCAGGTCATAGCCATTTTGATGTCATAGCCATTGGAACATCATAGCCACTATGATGTCATAGAAACTGTGATGTCATAGCCATTGTGATGGCATAGCCATTGTGACATCACAGCGACTATAACATCATATATATTGTAAGGTCAAAGACACTGTAGTTTCATAGACATTGTTATGTCATTGCCGTTGACTTCGTAACCATCATGATGTCATAGACATGGTGATGGCATACCCACTATAATGTCACAGCCATCGTAACGTGATAGGCACCACAATGTCATAGAGATAGTATAGTCATTTCCGCTGGCCTTTAATAGCCACTGTGACGTCATAGCCATTGTTAGGTCGTAGGCATTGTGACGTCATAGCCATTGAAAGCTCATGGCCACATCAATGTCATAGCCATTGAAAAGTCATAGCTACCTACAATGCCACAGGAATTGCATCGTCATAGCCACGAACATGTCACAGCCATTGTAACGTCACAGGCACTGTAATGACACAGACATATTTAAGTCAATGCAAATTTCAGATCATAGCCATTTTGATGTCATAGCCATTGGAACGTCATAGCCACTATGATGTCATAGAAACTATGATGTCATAGCCATTGTTATGGCATAGCCATTGTGATGGCATAGCCATTGTGACATCACAGCGACTATAACATCATATATACTGTAAGGTCAAAGCCACTGTAGTTTCATAGACATTGTTATGTCATTGCCGTTGACTTCGTAACCATCATGATGTCATAGACATGGTGATGGCATAGCCACTATAATGACACAGCCATCGTAACGTGATAGGCACCACAATGTCATATAGTATAGTCATTTCCGCTGTCCTGTAATAGCCACTGTGACGTCATAGCCATTGTCAGGTCGTAGGCATTGTGACGTCATAGCCATTGAAAGCTCATGGCCACATCAATGTCATAGCCATTGAAAAGTCATAGCTACCTACAATGCCACAGGAATTGCATCGTCATAGCCACGAAAATGTCACAGCCATTGTAACGTCACAGGCACTGTAATGACACAGACATATTTAAGTCAAAGCAAATTTCAGATCATAGCCATTTTGATGTCATAGCCATTGGAACGTCATAGCCACTATGATGTCATAGAAACTGTGATGTCATAGCCATTGTGATGTCATAGCCATTGTGATGGCATAGCCATTGTGACATCACAGCGACTATAACATCATATATATTGTAAGGTCAAAGACACTGTAGTTTCATAGACATTGTTATGTCATTGCCGTTGACTTCGTAACCATCATGATGTCATAGACATGGTGATGGCATAGCCACTATAATGTCACAGCCATCGTAATGTGATAGGCACCACAATGTCATAGAGATAGTATAGTCATTTCCGCTGGCCTTTAATAGCCACTGTGACGTCATAGCCATTTTTAGGTCGTAGGCATTGTGACGTCATAGCCATTGATACTCATGGCCACATCAATGTCATAGCCATTGAAAAGTCATAGCTACCTACAATGCCACAGGAATTGCATCGTCATAGCCACGAAAATGTCACAGCCATTGTAACGTCACAGGCACTGTAATGACACAGACATATTTAAGTCAATGCAAATTTCAGGTCATAGCCATTTTGATGTCATAGCCATTGGAACGTCATAGCCACTATGATGTCATAGAAACTGTGATGTCATAGCCATTGTGATGGCATAGCCATTGTGATGGCATAGCCATTGTGACATCACAGCGACTATAACATCATATATAATGTAAGGTCAAAGCCACTGTAATTTCATAGACATTGTTATGTCATTGCCGTTGACTTCGTAACCATCATGATGTCATAGACATGGTGATGGCATAGCCACTATAATGACACAGCCATCGTAACGTGATAGGCATCACAATGTCATAGAGATAGTATAGTCATTTCCGCTGTCCTGTAATAGCCACTGTGACGTCATAGCCATTGTTAGGTCGTAGGCATTGTGACGTCATAGCCATTGAAAGCTCATGGCCACATCAATGTCATAGCCATTGAAAAGTCATAGCTACCTACAATGCCACAGGTATTGCATCGTCATAGCCACGAAAATGTCTCAGCCAGTGTAACGTCACAGGCACTGTAATGACACAGACATATTTAAGTCAATGCAAATTTCAGGTCATAGCCATTTTGATGTCATAGCCATTGGAACGTCATAGCCACTATGATGTCATAGAAACTGTGATGTCATAGCCATTGTGATGTCATAGCCATTGTGATGGCATAGCCATTGTGACATCACAGCGACTATAACATCATATATATTGTAAGGTCAAAGCCACTGTAGTTTCATAGACATTGTTATGTCATTGCCGTTGACTTCGTAACCATCATGATGTCATAGACATGGTGATGGCATAGCCACTATAATGTCACAGCCATCGTAACGTGATAGGCACCACAATGTCATAGAGATAGTATAGTCATTTCCGCTGGCCTTTAATAGCCACTTGACGTCATAGCCATTGTTAAGTCGTAGGCATTGTGACGTCATAGCCATTGAAACTCATGGCCACATCAATGTCATAGCCATTGAAAAGTCATAGCTACCTACAATGCCACAGGAATTGCATCGTCATAGCCACGAAAATGTCACAGCCATTGTAACGTCACAGGCACTGTAATGACACAGACATATTTAAGTCAATGCAAATTTCAGGTCATAGCCATTTTGATGTCATAGCCATTGGAACGTCATAGCCACTATGATGTCATTGAAACTGTGATGTCATAGCCTTTGTGATGGCATAGCCATTTTGATGGCATAGCCATTGTGACATCACAGCGACTATAACATCATATATACTGTAAGGTCAAAGCCACTGTAATATCACAGACATTGTTATGTCATTGCCGTTGACTTCGTAACCATCATGATGTCATAGACATGGTGATGGCATAGCCACTATAATGACACAGCCATCGTAACGTGATAGGCACCACAATGTCATAGAGATAGTATAGTCATTTCCGCTGGCCTTTAATAGCCACTGTGACGTCATAGCCATTGTTAGGTCGTAGGCATTGTGACGTCATAGCCATTGAAAGCTCATGGCCACATCAATGTCATAGCCATTGAAGAGTCATAGCTACCTACAATGCCACAGCAATTGCATCGTCATAGCCACGAACATGTCACAGCCATTGTAACGTCACAGGCACTGTAATGACACAGACATATTTAAGTCAATGCAAATTTCAGATCATAGCCATTTTGATGTCATAGCCATTGGAACGTCATAGCCACTATGATGTCATAGAAACTATGATGTCATAGCCATTGTTATGGCATAGCCATTGTAATGGCATAGCCATTGTGACATCACAGCGACTATAACATCATATATACTGTAAGGTCAAAGCCACTGTAGTTTCATAGACATTGTTGTCATTGCCGTTGACTTCGTAACCATCATGATGTCATAGACATGGTGATGGCATAGCCACTATAATGACACAGCCATCGTAACGTGATAGGCACCACAATGTCATATAGTATAGTCATTTCCGCTGTCTTGTAATAGCCACTGTGACGTCATAGCCATTGTCAGGTCGTAGGCATTGTGACGTCATAGCCATTGAAAGCTCATGGCCACATCAATGTCATAGCCATTGAAAAGTCATAGCTACCTACAATGCCACAGGAATTGCATCGTCATAGCCACGAAAATGTCACAGCCATTGTAACGTCACAGGCACTGTAATGACACAGACATATTTAAGTCAAAGCAAATTTCAGATCATAGCCATTTTGATGTCATAGCCATTGGAACGTCATAGCCACTATGATGTCATAGAAACTGTGATGTCATAGCCATTGTGATGTCATAGCCATTGTGATGGCATAGCCATTGTGACATCACAGCGACTATAACATCATATATATTGTAAGGTCAAAGACACTGTAGTTTAATAGACATTGTTATGTCATTGCCGTTGACTTCGTAACCATCATGATGTCATAGACATGGTGATGGCATAGCCACTATAATGTCACAGCCATCGTAATGTGATAGGCACCACAATGTCATAGAGATAGTATAGTCATTTCCGCTGGCCTTTAATAGCCACTGTGACGTCATAGCCATTTTTAGGTCGTAGGCATTGTGACGTCATAGCCATTGATACTCATGGCCACATCAATGTCATAGCCATTGAAAAGTCATAGCTACCTACAATTCCACAGGAATTGCATCGTCATAGCCACGAAAATGTCACAGCCATTGTAACGTCACAGGCACTGTAATGACACAGACATATTTAAGTCAATGCAAATTTCAGGTCATAGCCATTTTGATGTCATAGCCATTGGAACGTCATAGCCACTATGATGTCATAGAAACTGTGATGTCATAGCCATTGTGATGGCATAGCCATTGTGATGGCATAGCCATTGTGACATCACAGCGACTATAACATCATATATACTGTCAGGTCAAAGCCACTGTAATTTCATAGACATTGTTATGTCATTGCCGTTGACTTCGTAACCATCATGATGTCATAGACATGGTGATGGCATAGCCACTATAATGACACAGCCATCGTAACGTGATAGGCATCACAATGTCATAGAGATAGTATAGTCATTTCCGCTGTCCTGTAATAGCCACTGTGACGTCATAGCCATTGTTAGGTCGTAGGCATTGTGACGTCATAGCCATTGAAAGCTCATGGCCACATCAATGTCATAGCCATTGAAAAGTCATAGCTACCTACAATGCCACAGGAATTGCATCGTCATAGCCACGAAAATGTCTCAGCCAGTGTAACGTCACAGGCACTGTAATGACACAGACATATTTAAGTCAATGCAAATTTCAGGTCATAGCCATTTTGATGTCATAGCCATTGGAACGTCATAGCCACTGTGATGTCATAGAAACTGTGATGTCATAGCCATTGTGATGTCATAGCCATTGTGATGGCATAGCCATTGTGACATCACAGCGACTATAACATCATATATATTGTAAGGTCAAAGCCACTGTAGTTTCATACACATTGTTATGTCATTGTCGTTGACTTCGTAACCATCATGATGTCATAGACATGGTGATGGCATAGCCACTATAATGTCACAGCCATCATAACGTGATAGGCACCACAATGTCGTAGAGATAGTATAGTCATTTCCGCTGTCCTGTAATAGCCACTGTGACGTCATAGCCATTGTTAGGTCGTAGGCATTGTGACCTCATAGCCATTGAAAGCTCATGGCCACATCAATGTCATAGCCATTGAAAAGTCATAGCTACCTACAATGCCACAGGAATTGCATCGTCATAGCCACGAAAATGTCACAGCCATTGTAACGTCACTGGCAGTGTAATGACACAGATATATTTAAGTCAATGCAAATTTCAGGTCATAGCCATTTTGATGTCATAGCCATTGGAACGTCATAGCCACTATGATGTCATAGAAACTGTGATGTCATAGCCATTGTGATGGCATAGCCATTGTGATGGCATAGCCATTGTGACATCACAGCGACAATAACATCATATATACTGTAATGTCAAAGCCACTGTAGTTTCATAGACATTGTTATGTCATTGCCGTTGACTTCGTAACCATCATGATGTCATAGACATGGTGATGGCATAGCCACTATAATGACACAGCCATCGTAACGTGATAGGCACCACAATGTCATATAGTATAGTCATTTCCGCTGTCCTCTAATAGCCACTGTGACGTCATAGCCATTGTTAGGTCGTAGGCATTGTGACGTCATAGCCATTGAAAGCTCATGGCCACATCAATGTCATTGCCATTGAAAAGTCATAGGTACCTACAATGCCACAGGAATTGCATCGTCATAGCCACGAAAATGTCACAGCCATTGTAACGTCACAGGCACTGTAATGACACAGACATATTTAAGTCAAAGCAAATTTCAGATCATAGCCATTTTGATGTCATAGCCATTGGAACGTCATAGCCACTATGATGTCATAGAAACTGTGATGTCATAGCCATTGTGATGGCATAGCCATTGTGATGGCATAGCCATTGTGACATCACAGCGACTATAACATCATATATACTGTAAGGTCAAAGCCACTGTAGTTTCATAGACATTGTTATGTCATTGCCGTTGACTTCGTAACCATCATGATGTCATAGACATGGTGATGGCATAGCCACTATAATGACACAGCCATCGTAACGTGATAGGCACCACAATGTCATATAGTATAGTCATTTCCGCTGTCCTGTAATAGCCACTGTGACGTCATAGCCATTGTCAGGTCGTAGGCATTGTGACGTCATAGCCATTGAAAGCTCATGGCCACATCAATGTCATAGCCATTGAAAAGTCATAGCTACCTACAATGCCACAGGAATTGCATCGTCATAGCCACGAAAATGTCACAGCCATTGTAACGTCACAGGCACTGTAATGACACAGACATATTTAAGTCAATGCAAATTTCAGGTCATAGCCATTTTGATGTCATAGCCATTGGAACGTCATACCCACTATGATGTCATAGAAATGTGATGTCATAGCCATTGTGATGGCATAGCCATTGTGACATCACAGCGACTATAACATCATATATACTGTAAGGTCAAAGACACTGTAGTTTCATAGACATTGTTATGTCATTGCCGTTGACTTCGTAACCATCATGATGTCATAGACATGGTGATGGCATAGCCACTATAATGTCACAGCCATCGTAATGTGATAGGCACCACAATGTCATAGAGATAGTATAGTCATTTCCGCTGGCCTTTAATAGCCACTGTGACGTCATAGCCATTTTTAGGTCGTAGGCATTGTGACGTCATAGCCATTGATACTCATGGCCACATCAATGTCATAGCCATTGAAAAGTCATAGCTACCTACAATTCCACAGGAATTGCATCGTCATAGCCACGAAAATGTCACAGCCATTGTAACGTCACAGGCACTGTAATGACACAGACATATTTAAGTCAATGCAAATTTCAGGTCATAGCCATTTTGATGTCATAGCCATTGGAACGTCATAGCCACTATGATGTCATAGAAACTGTGATGTCATAGCCATTGTGATGGCATAGCCATTGTGATGGCATAGCCATTGTGACATCACAGCGACTATAACATCATATATACTGTCAGGTCAAAGCCACTGTAATTTCATAGACATTGTTATGTCATTGCCGTTGACTTCGTAACCATCATGATGTCATAGACATGGTGATGGCATAGCCACTATAATGACACAGCCATCGTAACGTGATAGGCATCACAATGTCATAGAGATAGTATAGTCATTTCCGCTGTCCTGTAATAGCCACTGTGACGTCATAGCCATTGTTAGGTCGTAGGCATTGTGACGTCATAGCCATTGAAAGCTCATGGCCACATCAATGTCATAGCCATTGAAAAGTCATAGCTACCTACAATGCCACAGGAATTGCATCGTCATAGCCACGAAAATGTCTCAGCCAGTGTAACGTCACAGGCACTGTAATGACACAGACATATTTAAGTCAATGCAAATTTCAGGTCATAGCCATTTTGATGTCATAGCCATTGGAACGTCATAGCCACTGTGATGTCATAGAAACTGTGATGTCATAGCCATTGTGATGTCATAGCCATTGTGATGGCATAGCCATTGTGACATCACAGCGACTATAACATCATATATATTGTAAGGTCAAAGCCACTGTAGTTTCATACACATTGTTATGTCATTGTCGTTGACTTCGTAACCATCATGATGTCATAGACATGGTGATGGCATAGCCACTATAATGTCACAGCCATCGTAACGTGATAGGCACCACAATGTCGTAGAGATAGTATAGTCATTTCCGCTGTCCTGTAATAGCCACTGTGACGTCATAGCCATTGTTAGGTCGTAGGCATTGTGACCTCATAGCCATTGAAAGCTCATGGCCACATCAATGTCATAGCCATTGAAAAGTCATAGCTACCTACAATGCCACAGGAATTGCATCGTCATAGCCACGAAAATGTCACAGCCATTGTAACGTCACTGGCAGTGTAATGACACAGATATATTTAAGTCAATGCAAATTTCAGGTCATAGCCATTTTGATGTCATAGCCATTGGAACGTCATAGCCACTATGATGTCATAGAAACTGTGATGTCATAGCCATTGTGATGGCATAGCCATTGTGATGGCATAGCCATTGTGACATCACAGCGACAATAACATCATATATACTGTAATGTCAAAGCCACTGTAGTTTCATAGACATTGTTATGTCATTGCCGTTGACTTCGTAACCATCATGATGTCATAGACATGGTGATGGCATAGCCACTATAATGACACAGCCATCGTAACGTGATAGGCACCACAATGTCATATAGTATAGTCATTTCCGCTGTCCTCTAATAGCCACTGTGACGTCATAGCCATTGTTAGGTCGTAGGCATTGTGACGTCATAGCCATTGAAAGCTCATGGCCACATCAATGTCATTGCCATTGAAAAGTCATAGGTACCTACAATGCCACAGGAATTGCATCGTCATAGCCACGAAAATGTCACAGCCATTGTAACGTCACAGGCACTGTAATGACACAGACATATTTAAGTCAAAGCAAATTTCAGATCATAGCCATTTTGATGTCATAGCCATTGGAACGTCATAGCCACTATGATGTCATAGAAACTGTGATGTCATAGCCATTGTGATGGCATAGCCATTGTGATGGCATAGCCATTGTGACATCACAGCGACTATAACATCATATATACTGTAAGGTCAAAGCCACTGTAGTTTCATAGACATTGTTATGTCATTGCCGTTGACTTCGTAACCATCATGATGTCATAGACATGGTGATGGCATAGCCACTATAATGACACAGCCATCGTAACGTGATAGGCACCACAATGTCATAGAGATAGTATAATCATTTCCGCTGGCCTTTAATAGCCACTGTGACGTCATAGCCATTGTTAGGTCGTAGGCATTGTGACGTCATAGCCATTGAAAGCTCATGGCCACATCAATGTCATAGCCATTGAAAAGTCATAGCTACCTACAATGCCACAGGAATTGCATCGTCATAGCCACGAAAATGTCACAGCCATTGTAACGTCACAGGCACTGTAATGACACAGACATATTTAAGTCAATGCAAATTTCAGGTCATAGCCATTTTGATGTCATAGCCATTGGAACGTCATAGCCACTATGATGTCATAGAAACTGTGATGTCATAGCCATTGTGATGGCATAGCCATTGTGATGGCATAGCCATTGTGACATCACAGCGACTATAACATCATATATACTGTAAGGTCAAAGCCACTGTAGTTTCATAGACATTGTTATGTCATTGCCGTTGACTTTCGTAACCATCATGATGTCATAGACATGGTGATGGCATAGCCACTATAATGACACAGCCATCGTAACGTGATAGGCACCACAATGTCATATAGTATAGTCATTTCCGCTGTCCTGTAATAGCCACTGTGACGTCATAGCCATTGTCAGGTCGTAGGCATTGTGACGTCATAGCCATTGAAAGCTCATGGCCACATCAATGTCATAGCCATTGAAAAGTCATAGCTACCTACAATGCCACAGGAATTGCATCGTCATAGCCACGAAAATGTCACAGCCATTGTAACGTCACAGGCACTGTAATGACACAGACATATTTAAGTCAAAGCAAATTTCAGATCATAGCCATTTTGATGTCATAGCCATTGGAACGTCATAGCCACTATGATGTCATAGAAACTGTGATGTCATAGCCATTGTGATGGCATAGCCATTGTGACATCACAGCGACTATAACATCATATATACTGTAAGGTCAAAGCCACTGTAATTTCATAGACATTGTTATGTCATTGCCGTTGACTTCGTAACCATCATGATGTCATAGACATGGTGATGGCATAGCCACTATAATGACACAGCCATCGTAACGTGATAGGCATCACAATGTCATAGAGATAGTATAGTCATTTCCGCTGTCCTGTAATAGCCACTGTGACGTCATAGCCATTGTTAGGTCGTAGGCATTGTGACGTCATAGCCATTGAAAGCTCATGGCCACATCAATGTCATAGCCATTGAAAAGTCATAGCTACCTACAATGCCACAGGAATTGCATCGTCATAGCCACGAAAATGTCTCAGCCAGTGTAACATCACAGGCACTGTAATGACACAGACATATTTAAGTCAATGCAAATTTCAGGTCATAGCCATTTTGATGTCATAGCCATTGGAACGTCATAGCCACTATGATGTCATAGAAACTGTGATGTCATAGCCATTGTGATGTCATAGCCATTGTGATGGCATAGCCATTGTGACATCACAGCGACTATAACATCATATATATTGTAAGGTCAAAGACACTGTAGTTTCATAGACATTGTTATGTCATTGCTGTTGACTTCGTAACCATCATGATGTCATAGACATGGTGATGGCATACCCACTATAATGTCACAGCCAACGTAATGTGATAGGCAACACAATGTCATAGAGATAGTATAGTCATTTCCGCTGGCCTTTAATAGCCACTGTGACGTCATAGCCATTGTTAGGTCGTAGGCATTGTGACGTCATAGCCATTGATACTCATGGCCACATCAATGTCATAGCCATTGAAAAGTCATAGCTACCTACAATGCCACAGGAATTGCATCGTCATAGCCACGAAAATGTCTCAGCCAGTGTAACATCACAGGCACTGTAATGACACAGACATATTTAAGTCAATGCAAATTTCAGGTCATAGCCATTTTGATGTCATAGCCATTGGAACGTCATAGCCACTATGATGTCATAGAAACTGTGATGTCATAGCCATTGTGATGGCATAGCCATTGTGATGGCATAGCCATTGTGACATCACAGCGACTATAACATCATATATACTGTAAGGTCAAAGCCACTGTAGTTTCATAGACATTGTTATGTCATTGCCGTTGACTTCGTAACCATCATGATGTCATAGACATGGTGATGGCATAGCCAGTATAATGACACAGCCATCGTAACGTGATAGGCACCACAATGTCATATAGTATAGTCATTTCCGCTGTCCTGTAATAGCCACTGTGACGTCATAGCCATTGAAAGCTCATGGCCACATCAATGTCATAGCCATTGAAAAGTCATAGCTACCTACAATGCCACAGGAATTGCATCGTCATAGCCACGAAAATGTCACAGCCATTGTAACATCACAGGCACTGTAATGACACAGACATATTTAAGTCAAAGCAAATTTCAGATCATAGCCATTTTGATGTCATAGCCATTGGAACGTCATAGCCACTATGATGTCATAGAAACTGTGATGTCATAGCCATTGTGATGGCATAGCCATTGTGATGGCATAGCCATTGTGACATCACAGCGACTATAACATCATATATATTGTAAGGTCAAAGCCACTGTAGTTTCATAGACATTGTTATGTCATTGCCGTTGACTTCGTAACCATCATGATGTCATAGACATGGTGATGGCATAGCCACTATAATGTCACAGCCATCGTAACGTGATAGGCACCACAATGTCATAGAGATAGTATAGTCATTTCCGCTGTCCTGTAATAGCCACTGTGACGTCATAGCCATTGTTAGGTCGTAGGCATTGTGACGTCATAGCCATGAAAGCTCATGGCCACATCAATGTCATAGCCATTGAAAAGTCATAGCTACCTACAATGCCACAGGAATTGCATCGTCATAGCCACGAAAATGTCCCAGCCATTGTAACGTCACAGGCACTGTAATGACACAGACATATTTAAGTCAATGCAAATTTCAGGTCATAGCCATTTTGATGTCATAGCCATTGGAACGTCATAGCCACTATGATGTCATAGAAACTGTGATGTCATAGCCATTGTGATGGCATAGCCATTGTGATGGCATAGCCATTGTGACATCACAGCGACTATAACATCATATATACTGTAAGGTCAAAGCCACTGTAGTTTCATAGACATTGTTATGTCATTGCCGTTGACTTCGTAACCATCATGATGTCATAGACATGGTGATGGCATAGCCACTATAATGACACAGCCATCGTAACGTGATAGGCACCACAATGTCATATAGTATAGTCATTTCCGCTGTCCTGTAATAGCCACTGTGACGTCATAGCCATTGTCAGGTCGTAGGCATTGTGACGTCATAGCCATTGAAACTCATGGCCACATCAATGTCATAGCCATTGAAAAGTCATAGCTACCTACAATGCCACAGGAATTGCATCGTCATAGCCACGAAAATGTCACAGCCATTGTAACGTCACAGGCACTGTAATGACACAGACATATTTAAGTCAATGCAAATTTCAGGTCATAGCCATTTAGATGTCATAGCCATTGGAACGTCATAGCCACTATGATGTCATAGAAACTGTGATGTCATAGCCATTGTGATGGCATAGCCATTGTGATGGCATAGCCATTGTGACATCACAGCGACTATAACATCATATATACTGTAAGGTCAAAGCCACTGTAATTTCATAGACATTATGTCATTGCCGTTGACTTCTTAACCATCATGATGTCATAGACATGGTGATGGCATAGCCACTATAATGACACAGCCATCGTAACGTGATAGGCATCACAATGTCATAGAGATAGTATAGTCATTTCCGCTGTCCTGTAATAGCCACTGTGACGTCATAGCCATTGTTAGGTCGTAGGCATTGTGACGTCATAGCCATTGAAAGCTCATGGCCACATCAATGTCATAGCCATTGAAAAGTCATAGCTACCTACAATGCCACAGGAATTGCATCGTCATAGCCACGAAAATGTCTCAGCCAGTGTAACATCACAGGCACTGTAATGACACAGACATATTTAAGTCAATGCAAATTTCAGGTCATAGCCATTTTGATGTCATAGCCATTGGAACGTCATAGCCACTATGATGTCATAGAAACTGTGATGTCATAGCCATTGTGATGGCATAGCCATTGTGATGGCATAGCCATTGTGATGGCATAGCCATTGTGACATCACAGCGACTATAACATCATATATATTGTAAGGTCAAAGCCACTGTAGTTTCACAGACATTGTTATGTCATTGCCGTTGACTTCGTAACCATCATGATGTCATAGACATGGTGATGGCATAGCCACTATAATGTCACAGCCATCGTAACGTGATAGGCACCACAATGTCATAGAGATAGTATAGTCATTTCCGCTGGCCTTTAATAGCCACTGTGACGTCGTAGCCATTGTCAGGTCGTAGGCATTGTGACGTCATAGCCATTGAAAGCTCATGGCCACATCAATGTCATAGCCATTGAAAAGTCATAGCTACCTACAATGCCACAGGAATTGCATCGTCATAGCCACGAAAATGTCACAGCCATTGTAACGTCACAGGCACTGTAATGACACAGACATATTTAAGTCAATGCAAATTTTAGGTCATAGCTATTTTGATGTCATAGCCATTGGAACGTCATAGCCACTATGATGTCATAGAAACTGTGATGTCATAGCCATTGTGATGGCATAGCCATTGTGATGGCATAGCCATTGTGACATCACAGCGACTATAACATCATATATACTGTAAGGTCAAAGCCACTGTAATTTCATAGACATTGTTATGTCATTGCCGTTGACTTCGTAACCATCATGATGTCATAGACATGGTGATGGCATAGCCACTATAATGACACAGCCATCGTAACATGATAGGCACCAAAATGTCATATACTATAGTCATTTCCGCTGTCCTGTAATAGCCACTGTGACGTCATAGCCATTGTCAGGTCGTAGGCATTGTGACGTCATAGCCATTGAAAGCTCATGGCCACATCAATGTCATAGCCATTGAAAAGTCATAGCTACCTACAATGCCACAGGAATTGCATCGTCATAGCCACCAAAATGTCACAGCCATTGTAACGTCACAGGCACTGTAATGACACAGACATATTTAAGTCAAAGCAAATTTCAGATCATAGCCATTTTGATGTCATAGCCATTGGAACGTCATAGCCACTATGATGTCATAGAAACTGTGATGTCATAGCCATTGTGATGTCATCACCATTGCGATGGCATAGCCATTGTGACATCACAGCGACTATAACATCATATATATTGTAAGGTCAAAGCCACTGTAGTTTCATAGACATTGTTATGTCATTGCTGTTGACTTCGTAACCATCATGATGTCATAGACATGGTGATGGCATAGCCACTATAATGTCACAGCCATCATAACGTGATAGGCACCACAATGTCATAGAGATAGTATAGTCATTTCCGCTGTCCTGTAATAGCCACTGTGACGTCATAGCCATTGTTAGGTCGTAGGCATTGTGAAGTCATAGCCATTGAAAGCTCATGGCCACATCAATGTCATAGCCATTGAAAAGTCATAGCTACCTACAATGCCACAGGAATTGCATCGTCATAGCCACGAAAATGTCACAGCCATTGTAACGTCACTGGCAGTGTAATGACACAGATATATTTAGGTCAATGCAAATTTCAATTCATAGCCATTTTGATGTCATAGCCATTGGAACGTCATAGCCACTATGATGTCATAGAAACTGTGATGTCATAGCCATTGTGATGTCATAGCCATTGTGATGGCATAGCCATTGTGACATCACAGCGACTATAACATCATATATATTGTAAGGTCAAAGACACTGTAGTTTCATAGACATTGTTATGTCATTGCCGTTGACTTTGTAACCATCATGATGTCATAGACATGGTGATGGCATAGCCACTATAATGTCACAGCCATCGTAACGTGATAGGCACCACAATGTCATAGAGATAGTATAGTCATTTCCGCTGGCCTTTAATAGCCACTGTGACGTCGTAGCCATTGTCAGGTCGTAGGCATTGTGACGTCATAGCCATTGAAAGCTCATGGCCACATCAATGTCATAGCCATTGAAAAGTCATAGCTACCTACAATGCCACAGGAATTGCATCGTCATAGCCACGAAAATGTCACAGCCATTGTAACGTCACAGGCACTGTAATGACACAGACATATTTAAGTCAATGCAAATTTCAGGTCATAGCCATTTTGATGTCATAGCCATTGGAACGTCATAGCCACGATGATGTCATAGAAACTGTGATGTCATAGCCATTGTGATGGCATAGCCATTGTGATGGCATAGCCATTGTGACATCACAGCGACTATAACATCATATATATTGTAAGGTCAAAGCCACTGTAGTTTCATAGACATTGTTATGTCATTGCCGTTGACTTCGTAACCATCATGATGTCATAGACATGGTGATGGCATAGCCACTATAATGTCACAGCCATCGTAACGTGATAGGCACCACAATGTCATAGAGATAGTATAGTCATTTCCGCTGGCCTTTAATAGCCACTGTGACGTCGTAACCATTGTTAGGTCGTAGGTATTGTGACGTCATAGCCATTGAAAGCTCATGGCCACATCAATGTCATAGCCATTGAAAAGTCATAGCTACCTACAATTCCACAGGAATTGCATCGTCATAGCCACGAAAATGTCACAGCCATTGTAACGTCACAGGCACTGTAATGACACAGACATATTTAAGTCAATGCAAATTTCAGGTCATAGCTATTTTGATGTCATAGCCATTGGAACGTCATAGCCACTATGATGTCATAGAAACTGTGATGTCATAGCCATTGTGATGGCATAGCCATTGTGATGGCATAGCCATTGTGACATCACAGCGACTATAACATCATATATACTGTAAGGTCAAAGCCACTGTAATTTCATAGACATTGTTATGTCATTGCCGTTGACTTCGTAACCATCATGATGTCATAGACATGGTGATGGCATAGCCACTATAATGACACAGCCATCGTAACATGATAGGCACCAAAATGTCATATAGTATAGTCATTTCCGCTGTCCTGTAATAGCCACTGTGACGTCATAGCCATTGTCAGGTCGTAGGCATTGTGACGTCATAGCCATTGAAAGCTCATGGCCACATCAATGTCATAGCCATTGAAAAGTCATAGCTACCTACAATGCCACAGGAATTGCATCGTCATAGCCACCAAAATGTCACAGCCATTGTAACGTCACCGGCACTGTAATGACACAGACATATTTAAGTCAAAGCAAATTTCAGATCATAGCCATTTTGATGTCATAGCCATTGGAACGTCATAGCCACTATGATGTCATAGAAACTGTGATGTTATAGCCATTGTGATGTCATAGCCATTGTGATGGCATAGCCATTGTGACATCACAGCGACTATAACATCATATATATTGTAAGGTCAAAGACACTGTAGTTTCATAGACATTGTTATGTCATTGCCGTTGACTTCGTAACCATCATGATGTCATAGACATGGTGATGGCATAGCCACTATAATGTCACAGCCATCGTAACGTGATAGGCACCACAATGTCATAAAGATAGTATAGTCATTTCCGCTGGCCTTTAATAGCCACTGTGACGTCATAGCCATTGGTAGGTCATAGGCATTGTGACGTCATAGCCATTGAAACTCATGGCCACATCAATGTCATAGCCATTGAAAAGTCATAGCTACCTACAATGCCACAGGAATTGCATCGTCATAGCCACGAAAATGTCACAGCCATTGTAACGTCACAGGCACTGTAATGACACAGACATATTTAAGTCAATGCAAATTTCAGGTCATAGCCATTTTGATGTCATAGCCATTGGAACGTCATAGCCACTATGATGTCATAGAAACTGTGATGTCATAGCCATTCTGATGGCATAGCCATTGTGATGGCATAGCCATTGTGACATCACAGCGACTATAACATCATATATACTGTAAGGTCAAAGCCACTGTAATTTCATAGACATTGTTATGTCATTGCCGTTGACTTCGTAACCATCATGATGTCATAGACATGGTGATCGCATAGCCACTATAATGACACAGCCATCGTAACGTGATAGGCATCACAATGTCATAGAGATAGTATAGTCATTTCCGCTGTCCTGTAATAGCCACTGTGAGGTCATAGCCATTGTTAGGTCGTAGGCATTGTGACGTCATAGCCATTGAAAGCTCATGGCCACATCAATGTCATAGCCATTGAAAAGTCATAGCTACCTACAATGCCACAGGAATTGCATCGTCATAGCCACGAAAATGTCTCAGCCAGTGTAACATCACAGGCACTGTAATGACACAGACATATTTAAGTCAATGCAAATTTCAGGTCATAGCCATTTTGATGTCATAGCCATTGGAACGTCATAGCCACTATGATGTCATAGAAACTGTGATGTCATAGCCATTGTGATGTCATAGCCATTGTGATGGCATAGCCATTGTGACATCACAGCGACTATAACATCATATATATTGTAAGGTCAAAGCCACTGTAGTTTCATAGACATTGTTATGTCATTGCCGTTGACTTCGTAACCATCATGATGTCATAGACATGGTGATGGCATAGCCACTATAATGTCACAGCCATCGTAACGTGATAGGCACCACAATGTCATAGAGATAGTGTAGTCATTTCCGCTGGCCTTTAATAGCCACTGTGACGTCGTAGCCATTGTTAGGTCGTAGGCATTGTGACGTCATAGCCATTGAAAGCTCATGGCCACATCAATGTCATAGCCATTGAAAAGTCATAGCTACCTACAATGCCACAGGAATTGCATCGTCATAGCCACGAAAATGTCACAGCCATTGTAACGTCACAGGCACTGTAATGACACAGACATATTTAAGTCAATGCAAATTTCAGGTCATAGCCATTTTGATGTCATAGCCATTGGAACGTCATAGCCACGATGATGTCATAGAAACTGTGATGGCATAGCCATTGTGATGGCATAGCCATTGTGATGGCATAGCCATTGTGACATCACAGCGACTATAACATCATATATACTGTAAGGTCAAAGCCACTGTAGTTTCATAGACATTGTTATGTCATTGCCGTTGACTTCGTAACCATCATGATGTCATAGACATGGTGATGGCATAGCCACTATAATGTCACAGCCATCGTAACGTGATAGGCACCACAATGTCATAGAGATAGTATAGTCATTTCCGCTGTCCTGTAATAGCCACTGTGACGTCATTGCCATTGTTAGGTCGTAGGCATTGTGACGTCATACCATTGAAAGCTCATGGCCACATCAATGTCATAGCCATTGAAAAGTCATAGCTACCTACAATGCCACAGGAATTGCATCGTCATAGCCACGAAAATGTCATAGCCATTGTAACGTCACAGGCACTGTAATGACACAGACATATTTAAGTCAAAGCAAATTTCAGATCATAGCCATTTTGATGTCATAGCCATTGGAACGTCATAGCCACTATGATGTCATAGAAACTGTGATGTCATAGCCATTGTGATGGCATAGCCATTGTGATGGCATAGCCATTGTGACATCACAGCGACTATAACATCATATATACTGTAAGGTCAAAGCCACTGTAATTTCATAGACATTGTTATGTCATTGCCGTTGACTTCGTAACCATCATGATGTCATAGACATGGTGATGGCATAGCCACTATAATGACACAGCCATCGTAACATGATAGGCACCAAAATGTCATATAGTATAGTCATTTCCGCTGTCCTGTAATAGCCACTGTGACGTCATAGCCATTGTCAGGTCGTAGGCATTGTGACGTCATAGCCATTGAAAGCTCATGGCCACATCAATGTCATAGCCATTGAAAAGTCATAGCTACCTACAATGCCACAGGAATTGCATCGTCATAGCCACCAAAATGTCACAGCCATTGTAACGTCACCGGCACTGTAATGACACAGACATATTTAAGTCAAAGCAAATTTCAGATCATAGCCATTTTGATGTCATAGCCATTGGAACGTCATAGCCACTATGATGTCATAGAAACTGTGATGTTATAGCCATTGTGATGTCATAGCCATTGTGATGGCATAGCCATTGTGACATCACAGCGACTATAACATCATATATATTGTAAGGTCAAAGACACTGTAGTTTCATAGACATTGTTATGTCATTGCCGTTGACTTCGTAACCATCATGATGTCATAGACATGGTGATGGCATAGCCACTATAATGTCACAGCCATCGTAACGTGATAGGCACCACAATGTCATAAAGATAGTATAGTCATTTCCGCTGGCCTTTAATAGCCACTGTGACGTCATAGCCATTGGTAGGTCATAGGCATTGTGACGTCATAGCCATTGAAACTCATGGCCACATCAATGTCATAGCCATTGAAAAGTCATAGCTACCTACAATGCCACAGGAATTGCATCGTCATAGCCACGAAAATGTCACAGCCATTGTAACGTCACAGGCACTGTAATGACACAGACATATTTAAGTCAATGCAAATTTCAGGTCATAGCCATTTTGATGTCATAGCCATTGGAACGTCATAGCCACTATGATGTCATAGAAACTGTGATGTCATAGCCATTCTGATGGCATAGCCATTGTGATGGCATAGCCATTGTGACATCACAGCGACTATAACATCATATATACTGTAAGGTCAAAGCCACTGTAATTTCATAGACATTGTTATGTCATTGCCGTTGACTTCGTAACCATCATGATGTCATAGACATGGTGATCGCATAGCCACTATAATGACACAGCCATCGTAACGTGATAGGCATCACAATGTCATAGAGATAGTATAGTCATTTCCGCTGTCCTGTAATAGCCACTGTGAGGTCATAGCCATTGTTAGGTCGTAGGCATTGTGACGTCATAGCCATTGAAAGCTCATGGCCACATCAATGTCATAGCCATTGAAAAGTCATAGCTACCTACAATGCCACAGGAATTGCATCGTCATAGCCACGAAAATGTCTCAGCCAGTGTAACATCACAGGCACTGTAATGACACAGACATATTTAAGTCAATGCAAATTTCAGGTCATAGCCATTTTGATGTCATAGCCATTGGAACGTCATAGCCACTATGATGTCATAGAAACTGTGATGTCATAGCCATTGTGATGTCATAGCCATTGTGATGGCATAGCCATTGTGACATCACAGCGACTATAACATCATATATATTGTAAGGTCAAAGCCACTGTAGTTTCATAGACATTGTTATGTCATTGCCGTTGACTTCGTAACCATCATGATGTCATAGACATGGTGATGGCATAGCCACTATAATGTCACAGCCATCGTAACGTGATAGGCACCACAATGTCATAGAGATAGTGTAGTCATTTCCGCTGGCCTTTAATAGCCACTGTGACGTCGTAGCCATTGTTAGGTCGTAGGCATTGTGACGTCATAGCCATTGAAAGCTCATGGCCACATCAATGTCATAGCCATTGAAAAGTCATAGCTACCTACAATGCCACAGGAATTGCATCGTCATAGCCACGAAAATGTCACAGCCATTGTAACGTCACAGGCACTGTAATGACACAGACATATTTAAGTCAATGCAAATTTCAGGTCATAGCCATTTTGATGTCATAGCCATTGGAACGTCATAGCCACGATGATGTCATAGAAACTGTGATGGCATAGCCATTGTGATGGCATAGCCATTGTGATGGCATAGCCATTGTGACATCACAGCGACTATAACATCATATATACTGTAAGGTCAAAGCCACTGTAGTTTCATAGACATTGTTATGTCATTGCCGTTGACTTCGTAACCATCATGATGTCATAGACATGGTGATGGCATAGCCACTATAATGTCACAGCCATCGTAACGTGATAGGCACCACAATGTCATAGAGATAGTATAGTCATTTCCGCTGTCCTGTAATAGCCACTGTGACGTCATTGCCATTGTTAGGTCGTAGGCATTGTGACGTCATACCATTGAAAGCTCATGGCCACATCAATGTCATAGCCATTGAAAAGTCATAGCTACCTACAATGCCACAGGAATTGCATCGTCATAGCCACGAAAATGTCATAGCCATTGTAACGTCACAGGCACTGTAATGACACAGACATATTTAAGTCAAAGCAAATTTCAGATCATAGCCATTTTGATGTCATAGCCATTGGAACGTCATAGCCACTATGATGTCATAGAAACTGTGATGTCATAGCCATTGTGATGTCATAGCCATTGTGATGGCATAGCCATTGTGACATCACAGCGACTATAACATCATATATATTGTAAGGTCAAAGCCACTGTAGTTTCATAGACATTGTTATGTCATTGCTGTTGACTTCGTAACCATCAATGAGTCATAGATATGGTGATGGCATAGCCACTATAATGTCACAGCCATCGTAACGTGATAGGCACCACAATGTCATAGAGATAGTATAGTCATTTCCGCTGTCCTGTAATAGCCACTGTGACGTCATAGCCATTGTTAGCACGTAGGCATTGTGACGTCATAGCCATTGAAAGCTCATGGCCACATCAATGTCATAGCCATTGAAAAGTCATAGCTACCTACAATGCCACAGGAATTGCATCGTCATAGCCACGAAAATATCACAGCCATTGTAACGTCACAGGCACTGTAATGACACAGACATATTTAAGTCAATGCAAATTTCAGGTCATAGCCATTTTGATGTCATAGCCATTGGAACGTCATAGCCACTATGATGTCATAGAAACTGTGATGTCATAGCCATTGTGATGGCATAGCCATTGTGATGGCATAGCCATTGTGACATCACGGCGACTATAACATCATATATATTGTAAGGTCAAAGCCACTGTAGTTTCATAGACATTGTTATGTCATTGCCGTTGACTTCGTAACCATCATGATGTCATAGACATGGTGATGGCATAGCCACTATAATGTCACAGCCATCGTAATGTGATAGGCACCACAATGTCATAGAGATAGTATAGTCATTTCCGCTGGCCTTTAATAGCCACTGTGACGTCATAGCCATTGTTAGGTCGTAGGCATTGTGACGTCATAGCCATTGAAACTCATGGCCACATCAATGTCATAGCCATTGAAAAGTCATAGCTACCTACAATGCCACAGGAATTGCATCGTCATAGCCACGAAAATGTCACAGCCATTGTAACGTCACAGGCAGTGTAATGACACAGATATATTTAAGTCAATGCAAATTTCAGTTCATAGCCATTTTGATGTCATAGCCATTGGAACGTCATAGCCACTATGATGTCATAGAAACTGTGATGTCATAGCCATTGTGATGTCATAGCCATTGTGATGGCATAGCCATTGTGACATCACAGCGACTATAACATCATATATATTGTAAGGTCAAAGACACTGTAGTTTCATAGACATTGTTATGTCATTGCCGTTGACTTCGTAACCATCATGATGTCATAGACATGGTGATGGCATAGCCACTATAATGACACAGCCATCGTAACGTGATAGGCACCACAATGTCATAGAGATAGTATAGTCATTTCCGCTGTCCTGTAATAACCACTGTGACGTCATAGCCATTGTTAGGTCGTAGGCATTGTGACGTCATAGCCATTGAAAGCTCATGGCCACATCAATGTCATAGCCATTGAAAAGTCATAGCTACCTACAATGCCACAGGAATTGCATCGTCATAGCCACGAAAATGTCACAGCCATTGTAACGTCACAGGCACTGTAATGACACAGACATATTTAAGTCAATGCAAATTTCAGGTCATAGCCATTTTGATGTCATAGCCATTGGAACGTCATAGCCACTGTGATGTCATAGAAACTGTGATGTCATAGCCATTGTGATGGCATAGCCATTGTGATGGCATAGCCATTGTGACATCACAGCGACTATAACATCATATATACTGTAAGGTCAAAGCCACTGTAGTTTCATAGACATTGTTATGTCATTGCCGTTGACTTTCGTAACCATCATGATGTCATAGACATGATGATGGCATAGCCACTATAATGACACAGCCATCGTAACGTGATAGGCACCACAATGTCATATAGTATAGTCATTTCCGCTGTCCTGTAATAGCCACTGTGACGTCATAGTCATTGTCAGGTCGTAGGCATTGTGACGTCATAGCCATTGAAACTCATGGCCACATCAATGTCATAGCCATTGAAAAGTCATAGCTACCTACAATGCCACAGGAATTGCATCGTCATAGCCACGAAAATGTCACAGCCATTGTAATGTCACAGGCACTGTAATGACACAGACATATTTAAGTCAATGCAAATTTCAGGTCATAGCCATTTTGATGTCATAGCCATTGGAACGTCATAGCCACTATGATCTCATAGAAAATGTGATGTCATAGCCATTGTGATGTCATAGCCATTGTGATGGCATAGCCATTGTGACATCACAGCGACTATAACATCATATATATTGTAAGGTCAAAGCCACTGTAGTTTCATAGACATTGTTATGTCATTGCCGTTGACTTCGTAACCATCATGATGTCATAGACATGGTGATGGCATAGCCACTATAATGTCACAGCCATCGTAACGTGATAGGCACCACAATGTCATAGAGATAGTATAGTCATTTCCGCTGGCCTTTAATAGCCACTGTGACGTCGTAGCCATTGTTAGGTCGTAGGCATTGTGACGTCATAGCCATTGAAAGCTCATGGCCACATCAATGTCATAGCCATTGAAAAGTCATAGCTACCTACAATGCCACAGGAATTGCATCGTCATAGCCACGAAAATGTCACAGCCATTGTAACGTCACAGGCACTGTAATGACACAGACATATTTAAGTCAATGCAAATTTCAGGTCATAGCCATTTTGATGTCATAGCCATTGGAACGTCATAGCCACTATGATGTCATAGAAACTGTGATGTCATAGCCATTGTGATGGCATAGCCATTGTGATGGCATAGCCATTGTGACATCACAGCGACTATAACATCATATATATTGTAAGGTCAAAGACACTGTAGTTTCATAGACATTGTTATGTCATTGCCGTTGACTTCGTAACCATCATGATGTCATAGACATGATGATGGCATAGCCACTATAATGACACAGCCATCGTAACGTGATAGGCACCACAATGTCATAGAGATAGTATAGTCATTTCCGCTGTCCTGTAATAGCCACTGTGACGTCATAGCCATTGTTAGGTCGTAGGCATTGTGACGTCATAGCCATTGAAAGCTCATGGCCACATCAATGTCATAGCCATTGAAAAGTCATAGCTACCTACAATGCCACAGGAATTGCATCGTCATAGCCACGAAAATGTCACAGCCATTGTAACGTCACAGGCACTGTAATGACACAGACATATTTAAGTCAATGCAAATTTCAGGTCATAGCCATTTTGATGTCATAGCCATTGGAACGTCATAGCCACTGTGATGTCATAGAAACTGTGATGTCATAGCCATTGTGATGGCATAGCCATTGTGATGGCATAGCCATTGTGACATCACAGCGACTATAACATCATATATACTGTAAGGTCAAAGCCACTGTAGTTTCATAGACATTGTTATGTCATTGCCGTTGACTTTCGTAACCATCATGATGTCATAGACATGATGATGGCATAGCCACTATAATGACACAGCCATCGTAACGTGATAGGCACCACAATGTCATATAGTATAGTCATTTCCGCTGTCCTGTAATAGCCACTGTGACGTCATAGCCATTGTCAGGTCGTAGGCATTGTGACGTCATAGCCATTGAAACTCATGGCCACATCAATGTCATAGCCATTGAAAAGTCATAGCTACCTACAATGCCACAGGAATTGTATCGTCATAGCCACGAAAATGTCACAGCCATTGTAACGTCACAGGCACTGTAATGACACAGACATATTTAAGTCAATGCAAATTTCAGGTCATAGCCATTTTGATGTCATAGCCATTGGAACGTCATAGCCACTATGATGTCATAGAAACTGTGATGTCATAGCCATTGTGATGGCATAGCCATTGTGATGGCATAGCCATTGTGACATCACAGCGACTATAACATCATATATACTGTAAGGTCAAAGCCACTGTAATTTCATAGACATTGTTATGTCATTGCCGTTGACTTCGTAACCATCATGATGTCATAGACATGGTGATGGCATAGCCACTATAATGACACAGCCATCGTAACATGATAGGCACCAAAATGTCATATAGTATAGTCATTTCCGCTGTCCTGTAATAGCCACTGTGACGTCATAGCCATTGTCAGGTCGTAGGCATTGTGACGTCATAGCCATTGAAAGCTCATGGCCACATCAATGTCATAGCCATTGAAAAGTCATAGCTACCTACAATGCCACAGGAATTGCATCGTCATAGCCACCAAAATGTCACAGCCATTGTAACGTCACCGGCACTGTAATGACACAGACATATTTAAGTCAAAGCAAATTTCAGATCATAGCCATTTTGATGTCATAGCCATTGGAACGTCATAGCCACTATGATGTCATAGAAACTGTGATGTTATAGCCATTGTGATGTCATAGCCATTGTGATGGCATAGCCATTGTGACATCACAGCGACTATAACATCATATATATTGTAAGGTCAAAGACACTGTAGTTTCATAGACATTGTTATGTCATTGCCGTTGACTTCGTAACCATCATGATGTCATAGACATGGTGATGGCATAGCCACTATAATGTCACAGCCATCGTAACGTGATAGGCACCACAATGTCATAAAGATAGTATAGTCATTTCCGCTGGCCTTTAATAGCCACTGTGACGTCATAGCCATTGGTAGGTCATAGGCATTGTGACGTCATAGCCATTGAAACTCATGGCCACATCAATGTCATAGCCATTGAAAAGTCATAGCTACCTACAATGCCACAGGAATTGCATCGTCATAGCCACGAAAATGTCACAGCCATTGTAACGTCACAGGCACTGTAATGACACAGACATATTTAAGTCAATGCAAATTTCAGGTCATAGCCATTTTGATGTCATAGCCATTGGAACGTCATAGCCACTATGATGTCATAGAAACTGTGATGTCATAGCCATTCTGATGGCATAGCCATTGTGATGGCATAGCCATTGTGACATCACAGCGACTATAACATCATATATACTGTAAGGTCAAAGCCACTGTAATTTCATAGACATTGTTATGTCATTGCCGTTGACTTCGTAACCATCATGATGTCATAGACATGGTGATCGCATAGCCACTATAATGACACAGCCATCGTAACGTGATAGGCATCACAATGTCATAGAGATAGTATAGTCATTTCCGCTGTCCTGTAATAGCCACTGTGAGGTCATAGCCATTGTTAGGTCGTAGGCATTGTGACGTCATAGCCATTGAAAGCTCATGGCCACATCAATGTCATAGCCATTGAAAAGTCATAGCTACCTACAATGCCACAGGAATTGCATCGTCATAGCCACGAAAATGTCTCAGCCAGTGTAACATCACAGGCACTGTAATGACACAGACATATTTAAGTCAATGCAAATTTCAGGTCATAGCCATTTTGATGTCATAGCCATTGGAACGTCATAGCCACTATGATGTCATAGAAACTGTGATGTCATAGCCATTGTGATGTCATAGCCATTGTGATGGCATAGCCATTGTGACATCACAGCGACTATAACATCATATATATTGTAAGGTCAAAGCCACTGTAGTTTCATAGACATTGTTATGTCATTGCCGTTGACTTCGTAACCATCATGATGTCATAGACATGGTGATGGCATAGCCACTATAATGTCACAGCCATCGTAACGTGATAGGCACCACAATGTCATAGAGATAGTGTAGTCATTTCCGCTGGCCTTTAATAGCCACTGTGACGTCGTAGCCATTGTTAGGTCGTAGGCATTGTGACGTCATAGCCATTGAAAGCTCATGGCCACATCAATGTCATAGCCATTGAAAAGTCATAGCTACCTACAATGCCACAGGAATTGCATCGTCATAGCCACGAAAATGTCACAGCCATTGTAACGTCACAGGCACTGTAATGACACAGACATATTTAAGTCAATGCAAATTTCAGGTCATAGCCATTTTGATGTCATAGCCATTGGAACGTCATAGCCACGATGATGTCATAGAAACTGTGATGGCATAGCCATTGTGATGGCATAGCCATTGTGATGGCATAGCCATTGTGACATCACAGCGACTATAACATCATATATACTGTAAGGTCAAAGCCACTGTAGTTTCATAGACATTGTTATGTCATTGCCGTTGACTTCGTAACCATCATGATGTCATAGACATGGTGATGGCATAGCCACTATAATGTCACAGCCATCGTAACGTGATAGGCACCACAATGTCATAGAGATAGTATAGTCATTTCCGCTGTCCTGTAATAGCCACTGTGACGTCATTGCCATTGTTAGGTCGTAGGCATTGTGACGTCATACCATTGAAAGCTCATGGCCACATCAATGTCATAGCCATTGAAAAGTCATAGCTACCTACAATGCCACAGGAATTGCATCGTCATAGCCACGAAAATGTCATAGCCATTGTAACGTCACAGGCACTGTAATGACACAGACATATTTAAGTCAAAGCAAATTTCAGATCATAGCCATTTTGATGTCATAGCCATTGGAACGTCATAGCCACTATGATGTCATAGAAACTGTGATGTCATAGCCATTGTGATGTCATAGCCATTGTGATGGCATAGCCATTGTGACATCACAGCGACTATAACATCATATATATTGTAAGGTCAAAGCCACTGTAGTTTCATAGACATTGTTATGTCATTGCTGTTGACTTCGTAACCATCAATGAGTCATAGATATGGTGATGGCATAGCCACTATAATGTCACAGCCATCGTAACGTGATAGGCACCACAATGTCATAGAGATAGTATAGTCATTTCCGCTGTCCTGTAATAGCCACTGTGACGTCATAGCCATTGTTAGCACGTAGGCATTGTGACGTCATAGCCATTGAAAGCTCATGGCCACATCAATGTCATAGCCATTGAAAAGTCATAGCTACCTACAATGCCACAGGAATTGCATCGTCATAGCCACGAAAATATCACAGCCATTGTAACGTCACAGGCACTGTAATGACACAGACATATTTAAGTCAATGCAAATTTCAGGTCATAGCCATTTTGATGTCATAGCCATTGGAACGTCATAGCCACTATGATGTCATAGAAACTGTGATGTCATAGCCATTGTGATGGCATAGCCATTGTGATGGCATAGCCATTGTGACATCACGGCGACTATAACATCATATATATTGTAAGGTCAAAGCCACTGTAGTTTCATAGACATTGTTATGTCATTGCCGTTGACTTCGTAACCATCATGATGTCATAGACATGGTGATGGCATAGCCACTATAATGTCACAGCCATCGTAATGTGATAGGCACCACAATGTCATAGAGATAGTATAGTCATTTCCGCTGGCCTTTAATAGCCACTGTGACGTCATAGCCATTGTTAGGTCGTAGGCATTGTGACGTCATAGCCATTGAAACTCATGGCCACATCAATGTCATAGCCATTGAAAAGTCATAGCTACCTACAATGCCACAGGAATTGCATCGTCATAGCCACGAAAATGTCACAGCCATTGTAACGTCACAGGCAGTGTAATGACACAGATATATTTAAGTCAATGCAAATTTCAGTTCATAGCCATTTTGATGTCATAGCCATTGGAACGTCATAGCCACTATGATGTCATAGAAACTGTGATGTCATAGCCATTGTGATGTCATAGCCATTGTGATGGCATAGCCATTGTGACATCACAGCGACTATAACATCATATATATTGTAAGGTCAAAGACACTGTAGTTTCATAGACATTGTTATGTCATTGCCGTTGACTTCGTAACCATCATGATGTCATAGACATGGTGATGGCATAGCCACTATAATGACACAGCCATCGTAACGTGATAGGCACCACAATGTCATAGAGATAGTATAGTCATTTCCGCTGTCCTGTAATAACCACTGTGACGTCATAGCCATTGTTAGGTCGTAGGCATTGTGACGTCATAGCCATTGAAAGCTCATGGCCACATCAATGTCATAGCCATTGAAAAGTCATAGCTACCTACAATGCCACAGGAATTGCATCGTCATAGCCACGAAAATGTCACAGCCATTGTAACGTCACAGGCACTGTAATGACACAGACATATTTAAGTCAATGCAAATTTCAGGTCATAGCCATTTTGATGTCATAGCCATTGGAACGTCATAGCCACTGTGATGTCATAGAAACTGTGATGTCATAGCCATTGTGATGGCATAGCCATTGTGATGGCATAGCCATTGTGACATCACAGCGACTATAACATCATATATACTGTAAGGTCAAAGCCACTGTAGTTTCATAGACATTGTTATGTCATTGCCGTTGACTTTCGTAACCATCATGATGTCATAGACATGATGATGGCATAGCCACTATAATGACACAGCCATCGTAACGTGATAGGCACCACAATGTCATATAGTATAGTCATTTCCGCTGTCCTGTAATAGCCACTGTGACGTCATAGTCATTGTCAGGTCGTAGGCATTGTGACGTCATAGCCATTGAAACTCATGGCCACATCAATGTCATAGCCATTGAAAAGTCATAGCTACCTACAATGCCACAGGAATTGCATCGTCATAGCCACGAAAATGTCACAGCCATTGTAATGTCACAGGCACTGTAATGACACAGACATATTTAAGTCAATGCAAATTTCAGGTCATAGCCATTTTGATGTCATAGCCATTGGAACGTCATAGCCACTATGATCTCATAGAAAATGTGATGTCATAGCCATTGTGATGTCATAGCCATTGTGATGGCATAGCCATTGTGACATCACAGCGACTATAACATCATATATATTGTAAGGTCAAAGCCACTGTAGTTTCATAGACATTGTTATGTCATTGCCGTTGACTTCGTAACCATCATGATGTCATAGACATGGTGATGGCATAGCCACTATAATGTCACAGCCATCGTAACGTGATAGGCACCACAATGTCATAGAGATAGTATAGTCATTTCCGCTGGCCTTTAATAGCCACTGTGACGTCGTAGCCATTGTTAGGTCGTAGGCATTGTGACGTCATAGCCATTGAAAGCTCATGGCCACATCAATGTCATAGCCATTGAAAAGTCATAGCTACCTACAATGCCACAGGAATTGCATCGTCATAGCCACGAAAATGTCACAGCCATTGTAACGTCACAGGCACTGTAATGACACAGACATATTTAAGTCAATGCAAATTTCAGGTCATAGCCATTTTGATGTCATAGCCATTGGAACGTCATAGCCACTATGATGTCATAGAAACTGTGATGTCATAGCCATTGTGATGGCATAGCCATTGTGATGGCATAGCCATTGTGACATCACAGCGACTATAACATCATATATATTGTAAGGTCAAAGACACTGTAGTTTCATAGACATTGTTATGTCATTGCCGTTGACTTCGTAACCATCATGATGTCATAGACATGATGATGGCATAGCCACTATAATGACACAGCCATCGTAACGTGATAGGCACCACAATGTCATAGAGATAGTATAGTCATTTCCGCTGTCCTGTAATAGCCACTGTGACGTCATAGCCATTGTTAGGTCGTAGGCATTGTGACGTCATAGCCATTGAAAGCTCATGGCCACATCAATGTCATAGCCATTGAAAAGTCATAGCTACCTACAATGCCACAGGAATTGCATCGTCATAGCCACGAAAATGTCACAGCCATTGTAACGTCACAGGCACTGTAATGACACAGACATATTTAAGTCAATGCAAATTTCAGGTCATAGCCATTTTGATGTCATAGCCATTGGAACGTCATAGCCACTGTGATGTCATAGAAACTGTGATGTCATAGCCATTGTGATGGCATAGCCATTGTGATGGCATAGCCATTGTGACATCACAGCGACTATAACATCATATATACTGTAAGGTCAAAGCCACTGTAGTTTCATAGACATTGTTATGTCATTGCCGTTGACTTTCGTAACCATCATGATGTCATAGACATGATGATGGCATAGCCACTATAATGACACAGCCATCGTAACGTGATAGGCACCACAATGTCATATAGTATAGTCATTTCCGCTGTCCTGTAATAGCCACTGTGACGTCATAGCCATTGTCAGGTCGTAGGCATTGTGACGTCATAGCCATTGAAACTCATGGCCACATCAATGTCATAGCCATTGAAAAGTCATAGCTACCTACAATGCCACAGGAATTGTATCGTCATAGCCACGAAAATGTCACAGCCATTGTAACGTCACAGGCACTGTAATGACACAGACATATTTAAGTCAATGCAAATTTCAGGTCATAGCCATTTTGATGTCATAGCCATTGGAACGTCATAGCCACTATGATGTCATAGAAACTGTGATGTCATAGCCATTGTGATGGCATAGCCATTGTGATGGCATAGCCATTGTGACATCACAGCGACTATAACATCATATATACTGTAAGGTCAAAGCCACTGTAGTTTCATAGACATTGTTATGTCATTGCCGTTGACTTTCGTAACCATCATGATGTCATAGACATGATGATGGCATAGCCACTATAATGACACAGCCATCGTAACGTGATAGGCACCACAATGTCATATAGTATAGTCATTTCCGCTGTCCTGTAATAGCCACTGTGACGTCATAGCCATTGTCAGGTCGTAGGCATTGTGACGTCATAGCCATTGAAACTCATGGCCACATCAATGTCATAGCCATTGAAAAGTCATAGCTACCTACAATGCCACAGGAATTGCATCGTCATAGCCACGAAAATGTCACAGCCATTGTAACGTCACAGGCACTGTAATGACACAGACATATTTAAGTCAATGCAAATTTCAGGTCATAGCCATTTTGATGTCATAGCCATTGGAACGTCATAGCCACTATGATGTCATAGAAACTGTGATGTCATAGCCATTGTGATGTCATAGCCATTGTGATGGCATAGCCATTGTGACATCACAGCGACTATAACATCATATATATTGTAAGGTCAAAGCCACTGTAGTTTCATAGACATTGTTATGTCATTGCCGTTGACTTCGTAACCATCATGATGTCATAGACATGGTGATGGCATAGCCACTATAATGTCACAGCCATCGTAACGTGATAGGCACCACAATGTCATAGAGATAGTATAGTCATTTCCGCTGGCCTTTAATAGCCACTGTGACGTCGTAGCCATTGTTAGGTCGTAGGCATTGTGACGTCATAGCCATTGAAAGCTCATGGCCACATCAATGTCATAGCCATTGAAAAGTCATAGCTACCTACAATGCCACAGGAATTGCATCGTCATAGCCACGAAAATGTCACAGCCATTGTAACGTCACAGGCACTGTAATGACACAGACATATTTAAGTCAATGCAAATTTCAGGTCATAGCCATTTTGATGTCATAGCCATTGGAACGTCATAGCCACGATGATGTCATAGAAACTGTGATGGCATAGCCATTGTGATGGCATAGCCATTGTGATGGCATAGCCATTGTGACATCACAGCGACTATAACATCATATATACTGTAAGGTCAAAGCCACTGTAGTTTCATAGACATTGTTATGTCATTGCCGTTGACTTCGTAACCATCAAGATGTCATAGACATGGTGATGGCATAGCCACTATAATGACACAGCCATCGTAACGTGATAGGCACCACAATGTCATATAGTATAGTCATTTCCGCTGTCCTGTAATAGCCACTGTGACGTCATAGCCATTGTCAGGTCGTAGGCATTGTGAAGTCATAGCCATTGAAAGCTCATGGCCACATCAATGTCATAGCCATTGAAAAGTCATAGCTACCTACAATGCCACAGGAATTGCATCGTCATAGCCACGAAAATGTCACAGCCATTTTAACGTCACAGGCACTGTAATGACACAGACATATTTAAGTCAAAGCAAATTTCAGATCATAGCCATTTTGATGTCATAGCCATTGGAACGTCATAGCCACTATGATGTCATAGAAAGTGTGATGTCATAGCCATTGTGATGTCATAGCCATTGTGATGGCATAGCCATTGTGACATCACAGCGACTATAACATCATATATATTGTAAGGTCAAAGCCACTGTAGTTTCATAGACATTGTTATGTCATTGCCGTTGACTTCGTAACCATCATGATGTCATAGACATGGTGATTGCATAGCCACTATAATGTCACAGCCATCGTAACGTGATAGGCACCACAATGTCATAGAGATAGTATAGTCATTTCCGCTGTCCTGTAATAGCCACTGTGACGTCATAGCCATTGTTAGGTCGTAGGCATTGTGACGTCATACCATTGAAAGCTCATGGCCACATCAATGTCATAGCCATTGAAAAGTCATAGCTAACTACAATGCCACAGGAATTGCATCGTCATAGCCACGAAAATGTCACAGCCATTGTAACGTCACAGGCAGTGTAATGACACAGATATATTTAAGTCAATGCAAATTTCAGTTCATAGCCATTTTGATGTCATAGACATTGGAACGTCATAGCCACTATGATGTCATAGAAACTGTGATGTCATAGCCATTGTGATGTCATAGCCATTGTGATGGCATAGCCATTGTGACATCACAGCGACTATAACATCATATATACTGTAAGGTCAAAGACACTGTAGTTTCATAGACATTGTTATGTCATTGCCGTTGACTTCGTAACCATCATGATGTCATAGACATGGTGATGGCATAGCCACTATAATGTCACAGCCATCGTAACGTGATAGGCACCACAATGTCATATAGTATAGTCATTTCCGCTGTCCTGTAATAGCCACTGTGACGTCATAGCCATTGTTAGGTCGTAGGCATTGTGACGTCATAGCCATTGAAAGCTCATGGCCACATCAATGTCATAGACATTGAAAAGTCATAGCTACCTACAATGCCACAGGAATTGCATCGTCATAGCCACGAAAATGTCACAGCCATTGTAACGTCACAGGCACTGTAATGACACAGACATATTTAAGTCAAAGCAAATTTCAGATCATAGCCATTTTGATGTCATAGCCATTGGAACGTCATAGCCACTATGATGTCATAGAAACTGTGATGTCATAGCCATTGTGATGGCATAGCCATTGTGACATCACAGCGACTATAACATCATATATATTGTAAGGTCAAAGCCACTGTAGTTTCATAGACATTGTTATGTCATTGCCGTTGACTTCGTAACCATCATGACGTCATAGACATGGTGATGGCATAGCCACTATAATGTCACAGCCTTCGTAACGTGATAGGCACCACAATGTCATAGAGATAGAATAGTCATTTCCGCTGGCCTTTAATAGCCACTGTGACGTCGTAGCCATTGTTAGGTCGTAGGCATTGTGACGTCATAGCCATTGAAAGCTCATGGCCACATCAATGTCATAGCCATTGAAAAGTCATAGCTACCTACAATGCCACAGGAATTGCATCGTCATAGCCACGAAAATATCACAGCCATTGTAACGTCACAGGCACTGTAATGACACAGACATATTTAAGTCAATGCAAATTTCAGGTCATAGCCATTTTGATGTCATAGCCATTGGAACGTCATAGCCACTATGATGTCATAGAAACTGTGATGTCATAGCCATTGTGATGGCATAGCCATTGTGATGGCATAGCCATTGTGACATCACGGCGACTATAACATCATATATATTGTAAGGTCAAAGCCACTGTAGTTTCATAGACATTGTTATGTCATTGCCGTTGACTTCGTAACCATCATGATGTCATAGACATGGTGATGGCATAGCCACTATAATGTCACAGCCATCGTAATGTGATAGGCACCACAATGTCATAGAGATAGTATAGTCATTTCCGCTGGCCTTTAATAGCCACTGTGACGTCATAGCCATTGTTAGGTCGTAGGCATTGTGACGTCATAGCCATTGAAACTCATGGCCACATCAATGTCATAGCCATTGAAAAGTCATAGCTACCTACAATGCCACAGGAATTGCATCGTCATAGCCACGAAAATGTCACAGCCATTGTAACGTCACAGGCAGTGTAATGACACAGATATATTTAAGTCAATGCAAATTTCAGTTCATAGCCATTTTGATGTCATAGCCATTGGAACGTCATAGCCACTATGATGTCATAGAAACTGTGATGTCATAGCCATTGTGATGTCATAGCCATTGTGATGGCATAGCCATTGTGACATCACAGCGACTATAACATCATATATATTGTAAGGTCAAAGACACTGTAGTTTCATAGACATTGTTATGTCATTGCCGTTGACTTCGTAACCATCATGATGTCATAGACATGGTGATGGCATAGCCACTATAATGACACAGCCATCGTAACGTGATAGGCACCACAATGTCATAGAGATAGTATAGTCATTTCCGCTGTCCTGTAATAGCCACTGTGACGTCATAGCCATTGTTAGGTCGTAGGCATTGTGACGTCATAGCCATTGAAAGCTCATGGCCACATCAATGTCATAGCCATTGAAAAGTCATAGCTACCTACAATGCCACAGGAATTGCATCGTCATAGCCACGAAAATGTCACAGCCATTGTAACGTCACAGGCACTGTAATGACACAGACATATTTAAGTCAATGCAAATTTCAGGTCATAGCCATTTTGATGTCATAGCCATTGGAACGTCATAGCCACTGTGATGTCATAGAAACTGTGATGTCATAGCCATTGTGATGGCATAGCCATTGTGATGGCATAGCCATTGTGACATCACAGCGACTATAACATCATATATACTGTAAGGTCAAAGCCACTGTAGTTTCATAGACATTGTTATGTCATTGCCGTTGACTTTCATAACCATCATGATGTCATAGACATGATGATGGCATAGCCACTATAATGACACAGCCATCGTAACGTGATAGGCACCACAATGTCATATAGTATAGTCATTTCCGCTGTCCTGTAATAGCCACTGTGACGTCATAGCCATTGTCAGGTCGTAGGCATTGTGACGTCATAGCCATTGAAACTCATGGCCACATCAATGTCATAGCCATTGAAAAGTCATAGCTACCTACAATGCCACAGGAATTGTATCGTCATAGCCACGAAAATGTCACAGCCATTGTAACGTCACAGGCACTGTAATGACACAGACATATTTAAGTCAATGCAAATTTCAGGTCATAGCCATTTTGATGTCATAGCCATTGGAACGTCATAGCCACTATGATGTCATAGAAACTGTGATGTCATAGCCATTGTGATGGCATAGCCATTGTGATGGCATAGCCATTGTGACATCACAGCGACTATAACATCATATATACTGTAAGGTCAAAGCCACTGTAGTTTCATAGACATTGTTATGTCATTGCCGTTGACTTTCGTAACCATCATGATGTCATAGACATGATGATGGCATAGCCACTATAATGACACAGCCATCGTAACGTGATAGGCACCACAATGTCATATAGTATAGTCATTTCCGCTGTCCTGTAATAGCCACTGTGACGTCATAGCCATTGTCAGGTCGTAGGCATTGTGACGTCATAGCCATTGAAACTCATGGCCACATCAATGTCATAGCCATTGAAAAGTCATAGCTACCTACAATGCCACAGGAATTGCATCGTCATAGCCACGAAAATGTCACAGCCATTGTAACGTCACAGGCACTGTAATGACACAGACATATTTAAGTCAATGCAAATTTCAGGTCATAGCCATTTTGATGTCATAGCCATTGGAACGTCATAGCCACTATGATGTCATAGAAACTGTGATGTCATAGCCATTGTGATGTCATAGCCATTGTGATGGCATAGCCATTGTGACATCACAGCGACTATAACATCATATATATTGTAAGGTCAAAGCCACTGTAGTTTCATAGACATTGTTATGTCATTGCCGTTGACTTCGTAACCATCATGATGTCATAGACATGGTGATGGCATAGCCACTATAATGTCACAGCCATCGTAACGTGATAGGCACCACAATGTCATAGAGATAGTATAGTCATTTCCGCTGGCCTTTAATAGCCACTGTGACGTCGTAGCCATTGTTACGTCGTAGGCATTGTGACGTCATAGCCATTGAAAGCTCATGGCCACATCAATGTCATAGCCATTGAAAAGTCATAGCTACCTACAATGCCACAGGAATTGCATCGTCATAGCCACGAAAATGTCACAGCCATTGTAACGTCACAGGCACTGTAATGACACAGACATATTTAAGTCAATGCAAATTTCAGGTCATAGCCAATTTGATGTCATAGCCATTGGAACGTCATAGCCACGATGATGTCATAGAAACTGTGATGGCATAGCCATTGTGATGGCATAGCCATTGTGATGGCATAGCCATTGTGACATCACAGCGACTATAACATCATATATACTGTAAGGTCAAAGCCACTGTAGTTTCATAGACATTGTTATGTCATTGCCGTTGACTTCGTAACCATCAAGATGTCATAGACATGGTGATGGCATAGCCACTATAATGACACAGCCATCGTAACGTGATAGGCACCACAATGTCATATAGTATAGTCATTTCCGCTGTCCTGTAATAGCCACTGTGACGTCATAGCCATTGTCAGGTCGTAGGCATTGTGACGTCATAGCCATTGAAAGCTCATGGCCACATCAATGTCATAGCCATTGAAAAGTCATAGCTACCTACAATGCCACAGGAATTGCATCGTCATAGCCACGAAAATGTCACAGCCATTTTAACGTCACAGGCACTGTAATGACACAGACATATTTAAGTCAAAGCAAATTTCAGATCATAGCCATTTTGATGTCATAGCCATTGGAACGTCATAGCCACTATGATGTCATAGAAACTGTGATGTCATAGCCATTGTGATGTCATAGCCATTGTGATGGCATAGCCATTGTGACATCACAGCGACTATAACATCATATATATTGTAAGGTCAAAGCCACTGTAGTTTCATAGACATTGTTATGTCATTGCCGTTGACTTCGTAACCATCATGATGTCATAGACATGGTGATGGCATAGCCACTATAATGACACAGCCATCGTAACGTGATAGGCACCACAATGTCATAGAGATAGTATAGTCATTTCCGCTGTCCTGTAATAGCCACTGTGACGTCATAGCCATTGTTAGGTCGTAGGCATTGTGACGTCATACCATTGAAAGCTCATGGCCACATCAATGTCATAGCCATTGAAAAGTCATAGCTACCTACAATGCCACAGGAATTGCATCATCATAGCCACGAAAATGTCACAGCCATTGTAACGTCACAGGCACTGTAATGACACAGACATATTTAAGTCAAAGCAAATTTCAGATCATAGCCATTTTGATGTCATAGCCATTGGAACGTCATAGCCACTATGATGTCATAGAAACTGTGATGTCATAGCCATTGTGATGTCATAGCCATTGTGATGGCATAGCCATTGTGACATCACAGCGACTATAACATCATATATACTGTAAGGTCAAAGACACTGTAGTTTCATAGACATTGTTATGTCATTGCCGTTGACTTCGTAACCATCATGATGTCATAGACATGGTGATGGCATAGCCACTATAATGTCACAGCCATCGTAACGTGATAGGCACCACAATGTCATATAGTATAGTCATTTCCGCTGTCCTGTAATAGCCACTGTGACGTCATAGCCATTGTTAGGTCGTAGGCATTGTGACGTCATAGCCATTGAAAGCTCATGGCCACATCAATGTCATAGCCATTGAAAAGTCATAGCTACCTACAATGCCACAGGAATTGCATCGTCATAGCCACGAAAATGTCACAGCCATTGTAACGTCACAGGCACTGTAATGACACAGACATATTTAAGTCAAAGCAAATTTCAGATCATAGCCATTTTGATGTCATAGCCATTGGAACGTCATAGCCACTATGATGTCATAGAAACTGTGATGTCATAGCCATTGTGATGGCATAGCCATTGTGACATCACAGCGACTATAACATCATATATATTGTAAGGTCAAAGCCACTGTAGTTTCATAGACATTGTTATGTCATTGCTGTTGACTTCGTAACCATCATGATGTCATAGACATGGTGATGGCATAGCCACTATAATGTCACAGCCATCGTAACGTGATAGGCACCACAATGTCATAGAGATAGTATAGTCATTTCCGCTGTCCTGTAATAGCCACTGTGACGTCATAGCCATTGTTAGGTCGTAGGCATTGTGACGTCATAGCCATTGAAAGCTCATGGCCACATCAATGTCATAGCCATTGAAAAGTCATAGCTACCTACAATGCCACAGGAATTGCATCGTCATAGCCACGAAAATGTCACAGCCATTGTAACGTCACTGGCAGTGTAATGACACAGATATATTTAAGTCAATGCAAATTTCCGTTCATAGCCATTTTGATGTCATAGCCATTGGAACGTCATAGCCACTATGATGTCATAGTAACTGTGATGTCATAGCCATTGTGATGTCATAGCCATTGTGATGGCATAGCCATTGTGACATCACAGCGACTATAACATCATATATATTGTAAGGTCAAAGACACTGTAGTTTCATAGACATTGTTATGTCATTGCCGTTGACTTCGTAACCATCATGATGTCATAGACATGGTGAAGGCATAGCCACTATAATGTCACAGCCATCGTAACGTGATAGGCACCACAATGTCATATTGATAGTATAGTCATTTCCGCTGGCCTTTAATAGCCACTGTGACGTCATAGCCATTGTTAGCTCGTAGGCATTGTGACGTCATAGCCATTGAAAGCTCATGGCCACATCAATGTCATAGCCATTGAAAAGTCATAGCTACCTACAATGCCACAGGAATTGCATCGTCATAGCCACGAAAATGTCACAGCCATTGTGACGTCACAGGCACTGTAATGACACAGACATATTTAAGTCAATGCAAATTTCAGGTCATAGCCATTTTGATGTCATAGCCATTGGAACGTCATAGCCACTATGATGTCATAGAAACTGTGATGTCATAGCCATTGTGATGGCATAGCCATTGTGATGGCATAGCCATTGTGACATCACAGCGACTATAACATCATATATACTGTAAGGTCAAAGCCACTGTAGTTTCATAGACATTGTTATGTCATTGCCGTTGACTTCGTAACCATCATGATGTCATAGACATGGTGATGGCATAGCCACTATAATGTCACAGCCATCGTAACGTGATAGGCACCACAATGTCATAGAGATAGTATAGTCATTTCCGCTGGCCTTTAATAGCCACTGTGACGTCATAGCCATTGTTAGGTCGTAGGCATTGTGACGTCATAGCCATTGAAACTCATGGCCACATCAATGTCATAGCCATTGAAAAGTCATAGCTACCTACAATGCCACAGGAATTGCATCGTCATAGCCACGAAAATGTCACAGCCATTGTAACGTCACAGGCACTGTAATGACACAGACATATTTAAGTCAATGCAAATTTCAGGTCATAGCCATTTTGATGTCATAGCCATTGGAACGTCATAGCCACTAGGATGTCATAGAAACTGTGATGTCATAGCCATTGTGATGGCATAGCCATTGTGATGGCATAGCCATTGTGACATCACAGCGACTATAACATCATATATATTGTAAGGTCAAAGACACTGTAGTTTCATAGACATTGTTATGTCATTGCCGTTGCCTTTGTAACCATCATGATGTCATAGACATGGTGATGGCATACCCACTATAATGTCAGAGCCATCGTAACGTGATAGGCACCACAATGTCATAGAGATAGTATAGTCATTTCCGCTGGCCTTTAATAGCCACTGTGACGTCATAGCCATTGTTAGGTCGTAGGCATTGTGACGTCATAGCCGTTGAAAGCTCATGGCCATATCAATGTCATAGCCATTGAAAAGTCATAGCTACCTACAATGCCACAGGAATTGCATCGTCATAGCCACGAAAATGTCACAGCCACTGTAACGTCACAGGCACTGTAATGACACAGAGATATTTAAGTCAATGCAAATTTCAGGTCATAGCCATTTTGATGTCATAGCCATTGGAACGTCATAGCCACGATGATGTCATAGAAACTGTGATGTCATAGCCATTGTGATGGCATAGCCATTGTGATGGCATAGACATTGTGACATCACAGCGACTATAACATCATATATACTGTAAGGTCAAAGCCACTGTAGTTTCATAGACATTGTTATGTCATTGCCGTTGACTTCGTAACCATCATGATGTCATAGACATGGTGATGGCATAGCCACTATAATGACACAGCCATCGTAACGTGATAGGCACCACAATGTCATATAGTATAGTCATTTCCGCTGTCCTGTAATAGCCACTGTGACGTCATAGCCATTGTCAGGTCGTAGGCATTGTGACGTCATAGCCATTGAAAGCTCATGGCCACATCAATGTCATAGCCATTGAAAAGTCATAGCTACCTACAATGCCACAGGAATTGCATCGTCATAGCCACGAAAATGTCACAGCCATTGTAACGTCACAGGCACTGTAATGACACAGACATATTTAAGTCAAAGCAAATTTCAGATCATAGCCATTTTGATGTCATAGCCATTGGAACGTCATAGCCACTATGATGTCATAGAAACTGTGATGTCATAGCCATTGTGATGTCATAGCCATTGTGATGGCATAGCCATTGTGACATCACAGCGACTATAACATCATATATACTGTAAGGTCAAAGACACTGTAGTTTCATAGACATTGTTATGTCATTGCCGTTGACTTCGTAACCATCATGATGTCATAGACATGGTGATGGCATAGCCACTATAATGTCACAGCCATCGTAACGTGATAGGCACCACAATGTCATAGAGATAGTATAGTCATTTCCGCTGTCCTGTAATAGCCACTGTGACGTCATAGCCATTGTTAGGTCGTAGGCATTGTGACGTCATAGCCATTGAAAGCTCATGGCCACATCAATGTCATAGCCATTGAAAAGTCATAGCTACCTACAATGCCACAGGAATTGCATCGTCATAGCCACGAAAATGTCACAGCCATTGTAACGTCAGTGGCAGTGTAATGACACAGATATATTTAAGTCAATGCAAATTTCAGTTCATAGCCATTTTGATGTCATAGCCATTGGAACGTCATAGCCACTATGATGTCATAGAAACTGTGATGTCATAGCCATTGTGATTGCATAGCCATTGTGATGGCATAGCCATTGTGACATCACAGCGACTATAACATCATATATACTGTAAGGTCAAAGCCACTGTAGTTTCATAGACATTGTTATGTCATTGCCGTTGACTTCGTAACCATCATGATGTCATAGACATGGTGATGGCATAGCCACTATAATGTCACAGCCATCGTAACGTGATAGGCACCACAATGTCATAGAGATAGTATAGTCATTTCCGCTGGCCTTTAATAGCCACTGTGACGTCATAGCCATTGTTAGGTCGTAGGCATTGTGACGTCATAGCCATTGAAACTCATGGCCACATCAATGTCATAGCCATTGAAAAGTCATAGCTACCTACAATGCCACAGGAATTGCATCGTCATAGCCACGAAAATGTCACAGCCATTGTAACGTCACAGGCACTGTAATGACACAGACATATTTAAGTCAATGCAAATTTCAGGTCATAGCCATTTTGATGTCATAGCCATTGGAACGTCATAGCCACTATGATGTCATAGAAACTGTGATGTCATAGCCATTGTGATGGCATAGCCATTGTGATGGCATAGCCATTGTGACATCACAGCGACTATAACATCATATATATTGTAAGGTCAAAGACACTGTAGTTTCATAGACATTGTTATGTCATTGCCGTTGACTTTGTAACCATCATGATGTCATAGACATGGTGATGGCATACCCACTATAATGTCACAGCCATCGTAACGTGATAGGCCCCACAATGTCATAGAGATAGTATAGTCATTTCCGCTGGCCTGTAATAGCCACTGTGACGTCATAGCCATTGTTAGGTCGTAGGCATTGTGACGTCATAGCCATTGAAAGCTCATGGCCACATCAATGTCATAGCCATTGAAAAGTCATAGCTACCTACAATGCCACAGGAATTGCATCGTCATAGCCACGAAAATGTCACAGCCATTGTAACGTCACAGGCACTGTAATGACACAGAGATATTTAAGTCAATGCAAATTTCAGGTCATAGCCATTTTGATGTCATAGCCATTGGAACGTCATAGCCACGATGATGTCATAGAAACTGTGATGTCATAGCCATTGTGATGGCATAGCCATTGTGATGGCATAGCCATTGTGACATCACAGCGACTATAACATCATATATACTGTAAGGTCAAAGCCACTGTAGTTTCATAGACATTGTTATGTCATTGCCGTTGACTTCGTAACCATCATGATGTCATAGACATGGTGATGGCATAGCCACTATAATGACACAGCCATCGTAACGTGATAGGCACCACAATGTCATATAGTATAGTCATTTCCGCTGTCCTGTAATAGCCACTGTGACGTCATAGCAATTGTCAGGTCGTAGGCATTGTGACGTCATAGCCATTGAAAGCTCATGGCCACATCAATGTCATAGCCATTGAAAAGTCATAGCTACCTACAATGCCACAGGAATTGCATCGTCATAGCCACGAAAATGTCACAGCCATTGTAACGTCACAGGCACTGTAATGACACAGAGATATTTAAGTCAATGCAAATTTCAGGTCATAGCCATTTTGATGTCATAGCCATTGGAACGTCATAGCCACTATGATGTCATAGAAACTGTGATGTCATAGCCATTGTGATGGCATAGCCATTGTGATGGCATAGCCATTGTGACATCACAGCGACTATAACATCCTATATATTGTAAGGTCAATGCCACTGTAGTTTCATAGACATTGTTATGTCATTGCCGTTGACTTCGTAACCATCATGATGTCATAGACATGGTGATGGCATAGCCACTATAATGTCACAGCCATCGTAACGTGATAAGCACCACAATGTCATAGAGATAGTATAGTCATTTCCGCTGTCCTGTAATAGCCACTGTGACGTCATAGCCATTGTTAGGTCGTAGGCATTGTGACGTCATAGCCATTGAAAGCTCATGGCCACATCAATGTCATAGCCATTGAAAAGTCATAGCTACCTACAATGCCACAGGAATTGCATCGTCATAGCCACGAAAATGTCACAGCCATTGTAACGTCACAGGCAGTGTAATGACACAGATATATTTAAGTCAATGCAAATTTCAGTTCATAGCCATTTTGATGTCATAGCCATTGGAACGTCATAGCCTCTATGATGTCATAGAAACTGTGATGTCATAGCCATTGTGATGTCATAGCCATTGTGATGGCATAGCCATTGTGACATCATAGCGACTATAACATCATATATATTGTAAGGTCAAAGACACTGTAGTTTCACAGACATTGTTATGTCATTGCTGTTGACTTCGTAACCATCATGATGTCATAGCCATGGTGATGGCATAGCCACTATAATGTCACAGCCATCGTAACGTGATAGGCACCACAATGTCATATAGTATAGTCATTTCCGATGTCCTATAATAGCCACTGTGATGTCATAGCCATTGTCAGGTCGTAGGCATTGTGACGTCATAGCCATTGAAAGCTCATGGCCACATCAATGTCATAGCCATTGAAAAGTCATAGCTACCTACAATGCCACAGGAATTGCATCGTCATAGCCACGAAAATGTCACAGCCATTGTAACGTCACAGGCACTGTAATGACACAGACATATTTAAGTCAAAACAAATTTCAGATCATAGCCATTTTGATGTCATAGCCATTGGAACGTCATAGCCACTATGATGTCATAGAAACTGTGATGTCATAGCCATTGTGATGTCATAGCCATTGTGATGGCATAGCCATTGTGATGGCATAGCCATTGTGACATCACAGCGACTATAACATCATATATACTGTAAGGTCAAAGCCACTGTAGTTTCATAGACATTGTTATGTCATTGCCGTTGACTTCGTAACCATCATGATGTCATAGACATGGTGATGGCATAGCCACTATAATGACACAGCCATCGTAACGTGATAGGCACCACAATGTCATATAGTATAGTCATTTCCGCTGTCCTGTAATAGCCACTGTGACGTCATAGCAATTGTCAGGTCGTAGGCATTGTGACGTCATAGCCATTGAAAGCTCATGGCCACATCAATGTCATAGCCATTGAAAAGTCATAGCTACCTACAATGCCACAGGAATTGCATCGTCATAGCCACGAAAATGTCACAGCCATTGTAACGTCACAGGCACTGTAATGACACAGAGATATTTAAGTCAATGCAAATTTCAGGTCATAGCCATTTTGATGTCATAGCCATTGGAACGTCATAGCCACGATGATGTCATAGAAACTGTGATGTCATAGCCATTGTGATGGCATAGCCATTGTGATGGCATAGCCATTGTGACATCACAGCGACTATAACATCATATATATTGTAAGGTCAAAGCCACTGTAGTTTCATAGACATTGTTATGTCATTGCCGTTGACTTCGTAACCATCATGATGTCATAGACATGGTGATGGCATAGCCACTATAATGTCACAGCCATCGTAACGTGATAAGCACCACAATGTCATAGAGATAGTATAGTCATTTCCGCTGTCCTGTAATAGCCACTGTGACGTCATAGCCATTGTTAGGTCGTAGGCATTGTGACGTCATAGCCATTGAAAGCTCATGGCCACATCAATGTCATAGCCATTGAAAAGTCATAGCTACCTACAATGCCACAGGAATTGCATCGTCATAGCCACGAAAATGTCACAGCCATTGTAACGTCACAGGCAGTGTAATGGCACAGATATATTTAAGTCAATGCAAATTTCAGTTCATAGCCATTTTGATGTCATAGCCATTGGAACGTCATAGCCTCTATGATGTCATAGAAACTGTGATGTCATAGCCATTGTGATGTCATAGCCATTGTGATGGCATAGCCATTGTGACATCACAGCGACTATAACAATATATATATTGTAAGGTCAAAGACACTGTAGTTTCATAGACATTGTTATGTCATTGCTGTTGACTTCGTAACCATCATGATGTCATAGCCATGGCGATGGCATAGCCACTATAATGTCACAGCCATCGTAACGTGATAGGCACCACAATGTCATATAGTATAGTCATTTCCGATGTCCTATAATAGCCACTGTGACGTCATAGCCATTGTCAGGTCGTAGGCATTGTGACGTCATAGCCATTGAAAGCTCATGGCCACATCAATGTCATAGCCATTGAAAAGTCATAGCTACCTACAATGCCACAGGAATTGCATCGTCATAGCCACGAAAATGTCACAGCCATTGTAACGTCACAGGCACTGTTATGACACAGACATATTTAAGTCAAAGCAAATTTCAGATCATAGCCATTTTGATGTCATAGCCATTGGAACGTCATAGCCACTATGATGTCATAGAAACTGTGATGTCATAGCCATTGTGATGTCATAGCCATTGTGATGGCATAGCCATTGTGACATCACAGCGACTATAACATCATATATATTGTAAGGTCAAAGCCACTGTAGTTTCATAGACATTGTTATGTCATTGCTGTTGACTTCGTAACCATCATGATGTCATAGACATGGTGATGGCATAGCCACTATTATGACACAGCCATCGTAACGTGATAGGCACCACAATGTCATATAGTATAGTCATTTCCACTGTCCTGTAATAGCCACTGTGACGTCATAGCCATTGTCAGGTCGTAGGCATTGTGACGTCATAGCCATTGAAAGCTCATGGCCACATCAATGTCATAGCCATTGAAAAGTCATAGCTACCTACAATGCCACAGGAATTGCATCGTCATAGCCACGAAAATGTCACAGCCATTGTAACGTCACAAGCACTGTAATGACACAGACATATTTAAGTCAAAGCAAATTTCAGATCATAGCCATTTTGATGTCATAGCCTTTGGAACTTCATAGCCACTATGATGTCATAGAAACTGTGATGTCATAGCCATTGTGATGTCATAGCCATTGTGATGGCATAGCCATTGTGACATCACAGCGACTATAACATCATATATATTGTAAGGTCAAAGCCACTGTAGTTTCATAGACATTGTTATGTCATTGCCGTTGACTTCGTAACCATCATGATGTCATAGACATGGTGATGGCATAGCCACTATAATGTCACAGCCATCGTAACGTGATAAGCACCACAATGTCATAGAGATAGTATAGTCATTTCCGCTGTCCTGTAATAGCCACTGTGACGTCATAGCCATTGTTAGGTCGTAGGCATTGTGACGTCATAGCCATTGAAAGCTCATGGCCACATCAATGTCATAGCCATTGAAAAGTCATAGCTACCTACAATGCCACAGGAATTGCATCGTCATAGCCACGAAAATGTCACAGCCATTGTAACGTCACAGGCAGTGTAATGACACAGATATATTTAAGTCAATGCAAATTTCAGTTCATAGCCATTTTGATGTCATAGCCATTGGAACGTCATAGCCACTATGATGTCATAGAAACTGTGATGTCATAGCCATTGTGATGTCATAGCCATTGTGATGGCATAGCCATTGTGACATCACAGCGACTATAACATCATATATATTGTAAGGTCAAAGACACTGTAGTTTCATAGACATTGTTATGTCATTGCTGTTGACTTCGTAACCATCATGATGTCATAGCCATGGTGATGGCATAGCCACTATAATGTCACAGCCATCATAACGTGATAGGCACCACAATGTCATATAGTATAGTCATTTCCGATGTCCTATAATAGCCACTGTGACGTCATAGCCATTGTCAGGTCGTAGGCATTGTGACGTCATAGCCATTGAAAGCTCATGGCCACATCAATGTCATAGCCATGGAAAAGTCATAGCTACCTACAATGCCACAGGAATTGCATCGTCATAGCCACGAAAATGTCACAGCCATTGTAACGTCACAGGCACTGTAATGACACAGACATATTTAAGTCAAAGCAAATTTCAGATCATAGCCATTTTGATGTCATAGCCATTGGAACGTCATAGCCACTATGATGTCATAGAAACTGTGATGTCATAGCCATTGTGATGTCATAGCCATTGTGATGGCATAGCCATTGTGACATCACAGCGACTATAACATCATATATACTGTAAGGTCAAAGCCACTGTAGTTTCATAGACATTGTTATGTCATTGCCGTTGACTTCGTAACCATCATGATGTCATAGACATGGTGATGGCATAGCCACTATAATGACACAGCCATCGTAACGTGATAGGCATCACAATGTCATAGAGATAGTATAGTCATTTCCGCTGTCCTGTAATAGCCACTGTGACGTCATAGCCATTGTTAGGTCGTAGGCATTGTGACGTCATAGCCATTGAAAGCTCATGGCCACATCAATGTCATAGCCATTGAAAAGTCATAGCTACCTACAATGCCACAGGAATTGCATCGTCATAGCCACGAAAATGTCTCAGACAGTGTAACGTCACAGGCACTGTAATGACACAGACATATTTAAGTCAATGCAAATTTCAGGTCATAGCCATTTTGATGTCATAGCCATTGGAACGTCATAGCCACTATGATGTCATAGAAACTGTGATGTCATAGCCATTGTGATGTCATAGCCATTGTGATGGCATAGCCATTGTGACATCACAGCGACTATAACATCATATATATTGTAAGGTCAAAGACACTGTAGTTTCATAGACATTGTTATGTCATTGCCGTTGACTTTGTAACCATCATGATGTCATAGACATGGTGATGGCATACCCACTATAATGTCACAGCCATCGTAACGTGATAGGCACCACAATGTCATAGAGATAGTATAGTCATTTCCGCTGTCCTGTAATAGCCACTGTGAGGTCATAGCCATTGTTAGGTCGTAGGCATTGTGACGTTATAGCCATTGAAAGCTCATGGCCACATCAATGTCATAGCCATTGAAAAGTCATAGCTACCTACAATGCCACAGGAATTGCATCGTCATAGCCACGAAAATGTCACAGCCATTCTAACGTCACAGGCACTGTAATGACACAGACATATTTAAGTCAATGCAAATTTCAGGTCATAGCCATTTTGATGTCATAGCCATTGGAATGTCATAGCCACGATGATGTCATAGAAACTGATGTCATAGCCATTGTGATGGCATAGCCATTGTGATGGCATAGCCATTGTGACATCACAGCGACTATAACATCATATATACTGTAAGGTCAAAGCCACTGTAGTTTCATAGACATTGTTATGTCATTGCCGTTGACTTCGTAACCATCATGATGTCATAGACATGGTGATGGCATAGCCACTATAATGACACAGCCATCGTAACGTGATAGGCACCACAATGTCATATAGTATAGTCATTTCCGCTGTCCTGTAATAGCCACTGTGACGTCATAGCCATTGTCAGGTCGTAGGCATTGTGACGTCATAGCCATTGAAATCTCATGGCCACATCAATGTCATAGCCATTGAAAAGTCATAGCTACCTACAATGCCACAGGAATTGCATCGTCATAGCCACGAAAATGTCACAGCCATTGTAACGTCACAGGCACTGTAATGACACAGACATATTTAAGTCAAAGCAAATTTCAGATCATAGCCATTTTGATGTCATAGCCATTGGAACGTCATAGCCACTATGATGTCATAGAAACTGTGATGTCATAGCCATTGTGATGTCATAGCCATTGTGATGGCATAGCCATTGTGACATCACAGCGACTATAACATCATATATATTGTAAGGTCAAAGCCACTGTAGTTTCATAGACATTGTTATGTCATTGCCGTTGACTTCGTAACCATCATGATGTCATAGAAATGGTGATGGCATAGCCACTATAATGTCACAGCCATCGTAACGTGATAGGCACCACAATGTCATATAGTATAGTCATTTCCGCTGTCCTGTAATAGCCACTGTGACGTCATAGCCATTGTCAGGTCGTAGGCATTGTGACGTCATAGCCATTGAAAGCTCATGGCCACATCAATGTCATAGCCACTGAAAAGTCATAGCTACCTACAATGCCACAGGAATTGCATCATCATAGCCACGAAAATGTCACAGCCATTGTAACGTCACAGGCACTGTAATGACACAGACATATTTAAGTCAAAGCAAATTTCAGATCATAGCCATTTTGATGTCATAGCCATTGGAACGTCATAGCCACTATGATGTCATAGAAACTGTGATGTCATAGCCATTGTGATGTCATAGCCATTGTGATGGCATAGGCATTGTGACATCACAGCGACTATAACATCATATATATTGTAAGGTCAAAGCCACTGTAGTTTCATAGACATTGTTATGTCATTGCTGTTGACTTCGTAACCATCATGATGTCATAGACATGGTGATGGCATATCCACTATAATGTCACAGCCATCGTAACGTGATAGGCACCACAATGTCATAGAGATAGTATAGTCATTTCCGCTGTCCTGTAATAGCCACTGTGACGTCATAGCCATTGTTAGGTCGTAGGCATTGTGACGTCATAGCCATTGAAAGCTCATGGCCACATCAATGTCATAGCCATTGAAAAGTCATAGCTACCTACAATGCCACAGGAATTGCATCGTCATAGCCACGAAAATGTCACAGCCATTGTAACGTCACTGGCAGTGTAATGACACAGATATATTTAAGTCAATGCAAATTTCAGTTCATAGCCATTTTGATGTCATAGCCATTGGAACGTCATAGCCACTATGATGTCATAGAAACTGTGATGTCATAGGCATTGTGATGTCATAGCCATTGTGATGGCATAGCCATTGTGACATCACAGCGACTATAACATCATATATATTGTAAGGTCAAAGCCACTGTAGTTTCATAGACATTGTTATGTCATTGTCGTTGACTTCGTAACCATCATGATGTCATAGACATGGTGATGGCATAGCCACTATAATGTCACAGCCATCGTAACGTGATAGGCACCACAATGTCATGAGATAGTATAGTCATTTCCGCTGGCCTTTAATAGCCACTGTGACGTCATAGCCATTGTTAGGTCGTAGGCATTGTGACGTCATAGCCATTGAAACTCATGGCCACATCAATGTCATAGCCATTGAAAAGTCATAGCTACCTACAATGCCACAGGAATTGCATCGTCATAGCCACGAAAATGTCACAGCCACTGTAACGTCACAGGCACTGTAATGACACAGACATATTTAAGTCAATGCAAATTTCAGGTCATAGGCATTTTGATGTCATAGCCATTGGAACGTCATAGCCACTATGATGTCATAGAAACTGTGATGTCATAGCCATTGTGATGGCATAGCCATTGTGATGGCATAGCCATTGTGACATCACAGCGACTATAACATCATATATACTGTAAGGTCAAAGCCACTGTAGTTTCATAGACATTGTTATGTCATTGCCGTTGACTTCGTAACCATCATGATGTCATAGACATGGTGATGGCATAGCCACTATAATGACACAGCCATCGTAACGTGATAGGCATCACAATGTCATAGAGATAGTATAGTCATTTCCGCTGTCCTGTAATAGCCACTGTGACGTCATAGCCATTGTCAGGTCGTAGGCATTGTGACGTCATAGCCATTGAAAGCTCATGGCCACATCAATGTCATAGCCATTGAAAAGTCATAGCTACCTACAATGCCACAGGAATTGCATCGTCATAGCCACGAAAATGTCACAGCCATTGTAACGTCACTGGCAGTGTAATGACACAGATATATTTAAGTCAATGCAAATTTCAGTTCATAGCCATTTTGATGTCATAGCCATTGGAACGTCATAGCCACTATGATGTCATAGAAACTGTGATGTCATAGGCATTGTGATGTCATAGCCATTGTGATGGCATAGCCATTGTGACATCACAGCGACTATAACATCATATATATTGTAAGGTCAAAGCCACTGTAGTTTCATAGACATTGTTATGTCATTGCCGTTGACTTCGTAACCATCATGATGTCATAGACATGGTGATGGCATAGCCACTATAATGTCACAGCCATCGTAACGTGATAGGCACCACAATGTCATAGAGATAGTATAGTCATTTCCGCTGGCCTTTAATAGCCACTGTGACGTCATAGCCATTGTTAGGTCGTAGGCATTGTGACGTCATAGCCATTGAAACTCATGGCCACATCAATGTCATAGCCATTGAAAAGTCATAGCTACCTACAATGCCACAGGAATTGCATCGTCATAGCCACGAAAATGTCACAGCCACTGTAACGTCACAGGCACTGTAATGACACAGACATATTTAAGTCAATGCAAATTTCAGGTCATAGCCATTTTGATGTCATAGCCATTGGAACGTCATAGCCACTATGATGTCATAGAAACTGTGATGTCATAGCCATTGTGATGGCATAGCCATTGTGATGGCATAGCCATTGTGACATCACAGCGACTATAACATCATATATACTGTAAGGTCAAAGCCACTGTAGTTTCATAGACATTGTTATGTCATTGCCGTTGACTTCGTAACCATCATGATGTCATAGACATGGTGATGGCATAGCCACTATAATGACACAGCCATCGTAACGTGATAGGCATCACAATGTCATAGAGATAGTATAGTCATTTCCGCTGTCCTGTAATAGCCACTGTGACGTCATAGCCATTGTCAGGTCGTAGGCATTGTGACGTCATAGCCATTGAAAGCTCATGGCCACATCAATGTCATAGCCATTGAAAAGTCATAGCTACCTACAATGCCACGGGAATTGCATCGTCATAGCCACGAAAATGTCTCAGCCAGTGTAACGTCACAGGCACTGTAATGACACAGACATATTTAAGTCAATGCAAATTTCAGGTCATAGCCGTTTTGATATCATAGCCATTGGAACGTCATAGCCACTATGATGTCATAGAAACTGTGATGTCATAGCCATTGTGATGTCATAGCCATTGTGATGTCATAGCCATTGGAACGTCATAGCCACTATGATGTCATAGAAACTGTGATGTCATAGCCATTGTGATGTCATAGCCATTGTGATGGCATAGCCATTGTGACATCACAGCGACTATAACATCATATATATTGTAAGGTCAAAGCCACTGTAGTTTCATAGACGTTGTTATGTCATTGCTGTTGACTTCGTCACCATCATGATGTCATATACATGGTGATGGCATAGCCACTATAATGTCACAGCCATCGTAACGTGATAGGCACCACAAGGTCATTGAGATAGTATAGTCATTTCCGCTGGCCTTTAATAGCCACTGTGACGTCATAGCCATCGTTAGGTCGTAGGCATTGTGACGTCATAGCCATTGAAAGCTCATGGCCACATCAATGTCATAGCCATTGAAAAGTCATAGCTACCTACAATGCCACAGGAATTGCATCGTCATAGCCACGAAAATGTCACAGCCAATGTAACGTCACAGGCACTGTAATGACACAGACATATTTAAGTCAATGCAAATTTCAGGTCATAGCCATTTTGATGTCATAGCCATTGGAACGTCATAGCCACTATGATGTCATAGAAACTGTGATGTCATAGCCATTGTGATGGCATAGCCATTGTGACATCACAGCGACTATAACATCATATATATTGTAAGGTCAAAGCCACTGTAGTTTCACAGACATTGTTATGTCATTGCCGTTGACTTCGTAACCATCATGATGTCATAGACATGGTGATGGCATAGCCACTATAATGACACAGCCATCGTAACGTGATAGGCACCACAATGTCATAGAGATAGTATAGTCATTTCCGCTGTCCTGTAATAGCCACTGTGACGTCATAGCCATTGTTAGGTCGTAGGCATTGTGACGTCATAGCCATTGAAAACTCATGGCCACATCAATGTCATAGCCATTGAAAAGTCATAGCTACCTACAATGCCACAGGAATTGCATCGTCATAGCCACGAAAATGTCTCAGCCAGTGTAACGTCACAGGCACTGTAATGACACAGACATATTTAAGTCAATGCAAATTTCAGGTCATAGCCATTTTGATGTCATAGCCATTGGAACGTCATAGCCACTATGATGTCATAGAAACTGTGATGTCATAGCCATTGTGATGTCATAGCCATTGTGATGGCATAGCCATTGTGACATCACAGCGACTATAACATCATATATACTGTAAGGTCAAAGCCACTGTAGTTTCATAGACATTGTTATGTCATTGCCGTTGACTTCGTAACCATCATGATGTCATAGACATGGTGATGGCATAGCCATTATAATGTAAGAGCCATCGTAACGTGATAGGCACCACAATGTCATAGAGATAGTATAGTCATTTCCGCTGGCCTTTAATAGCCACTGTGACGTCATAGCCATTGTTAGGTCGTAGGCATTGTGACGTCATAGCCCTTGAAAGCTCATGGCCACATCAATGTCATAGCCATTGAAAAGTCATAGCTACCTACAATGCCACAGGAATTGCATCGTCATAGCCACGAAAATGTCACAGCCATTGTAACGTCACAGGCACTGTAATGACACAGACATATTTAAGTCAATGCAAATTTCAGGTCATAGCCATTTTGATGTCATAGCCATTGGAACGTCATAGCCACTATGATGTCATAGAAACTGTGATGTCATAGCCATTGTGATGGCATAGCCATTGTGATGGCATAGCCATTGTGACATCACAGCGACTATAACATCATATATATTGTAAGGTCAAAGCCACTGTAGTTTCATAGACATTGTTATGTCACTGCCGTTGACTTCGTAACCATCATGATGTCATAGACATGGTGATGGCATAGCCAGTATAATGTCACAGCCATCGTAACGTGATAGGCACCACAATGTCATAGAGATAGTATAGTCATTTCCGCTGTCCTGTAATAGCCACTGTGACGTCATAGCCATTGTGAGGTCGTAGGCATTGTGACATCATAGCCATTGAAAGCTCATGGCCACATCAATGTCATAGCCATTGAAAAGTCATATCTACCTACAATGCCACAGGAATTGCATCGTCATAGCCACGAAAATGTCACAGCCATTGTAACGTCACAGGCACTGTAAGGACACAGACATATTTAAGTCAATGCAAATTTCAGGTCATAGCCATTTTGATGTCATAGCCATTGGAACGTCATAGCCACTATGATGTCATAGAAACTGTGATGTCATAGCCATTGTGATGTCATAGCCATTGTGATGGCATAGCCATTGTGAAATCACAGCGACTATAACATCATATATATTGTAAGGTCAAAGCCACTGTAGTTTCATAGACATTGTTATGTCATTGCCGTTGACTTCGTAACCATCATGATGTCATAGACATGGTGATGGCATAGCCACTATAATGACACAGCCATCGTAACGTGATAGGCACCACAATGTCATAGAGATAGTATAGTCATTTCCGCTGTCCTGTAATAGCCACTGTGACGTCATAGCCATTGTTAGGTCGTAGGCATTGTGACGTCATAGCCATTGAAAGCTCATGGCCACATCAATGTCATAGCCATTGAAAGTCATAGCTACCTACAATGCCACAGGAATTGCATCGTCATAGCCACGAAAATGTCTCAGCCAGTGTAACGTCACAGGCACTGTAATGACACAGACATATTTAAGTCAATGCAAATTTCAGGTCATAGCCATTTTGATGTCATAGCCATTGGAACGTCATAGCCACTATGATGTCCTAGAAACTGTGATGTCATAGCCATTGTGATGTCATAGCCATTGTGATGGCATAGCCATTGTGACATCACAGCGACTATAACATCATATATACTGTAAGGTCAAAGCCACTGTAGTTTCATAGACATTGTTATGTCATTGCCGTTGACTTCGTAACCATCATGATGTCATAGACATGGTGATGGCATAGCCACTATAATGTAAGAGCCATCGTAACGTGATAGGCACCACAATGTCATAGAGATAGTATAGTCATTTCCGCTGGCCTTTAATAGCCACTGTGACGTCATAGCCATTGTTAGGTCGTAGGCATTGTGACGTCATAGCCTTTGAAACTCATGGCCACATCAATGTCATAGCCATTGAAAAGTCATAGCTACATACAATGCCAAAGGAATTGCATCGTCATAGCCACGAAAATGTCACAGCCATTGTAACGTCACAGGCACTGTAATGACACAGACATATTTAAGTCAATGCAAATTTCAGGTCATAGCCATTTTGATGTCATAGCCATTGGAACGTCATAGCCACTATGATGTCATAGAAACTGTGATGTCATAGCCATTGTGATGTCATAGCCATTGTGATGGCATAGCCATTGTGACATCACAGCGACTATAACATCATATATATTGTAAGGTCAAAGCCACTGTAGTTTCATAGACATTGTTATGTCATTGCCGTTGACTTCGTAACCATCATGATGTCATAGACATGGTGATGGCATAGCCACTATAATGTCACAGCCATCGTAACGTGATAGGCACCACAATGTCATAGAGATAGCATAGTCATTTCCGCTGTCCTGTAATAGCCACTTTGACTTCATAGCCATTGTTAGGTCGTACGCATTGTGATGTCATAGCCATTGAAAGCTCATGGCCACATCAATGTCATAGCCATTGAAAAGTCATAGCTACCTAAAATGCACGCAGGAATTGCATCGTCATAGCCACGAAAATGTCACAGCCATTGTAACGTCACAAGCACTGTAATGACACAGACATATTTAAGTCAATGCAAATTTCAGGTCATAGCCATTTTGATGTCATAGCCATTGGAACGTCATAGCCACTATGATGTCATAGAAAATGTGATGTCATAGCCATTGTGATGTCATAGCCATTGTGATGGCATAGCCATTGTGACATCACAGCGACTATAACATCATATATATTGTAAGGTCAAAGACACTGTAGTATCATTGACATTGTTATGTCATTGCCGTTGACGTCATAACCATCAGGATGTCATAGACATGGTGATGGCATAGCCACTATAATGTCACAGCCATCGTAACGTGATAGGCACCACAATGTCATAGAGATAGTATAGTCATTTCCTCTGTCCTGAAGTAGCTACTGTGACGTCATAGCCATTGTTAGGTCGTAGGCATTGTGACGTCATAGCCATTGAAAGCTCATGGCCACATCAATGTCATAGCCATTGAAAAGTCATAGCTACCTACAATGCCACAGGAATTGCATCGTCATAGCCACGAAAATGTCACAGCCATTGTAACGTCACAGGCACTGTAATGACACAGACATATTTAAGTCAATGCAAATTTCAGATCATAGCCATTTTGATGTCATAGCCATTGGAACGTCATAGCCACTATGATGTCATAGAAACTGTGATGTCATAGCCATTGTGATGGCATAGCCATTGTGATGGCATAGCCATTGTGATGGCATAGCCATTGTGACATCACAGCGACTATAACATCATATATACTGTAAGGTCAAAGCCACTGTAGTTTCATAGACATTGTTATGTCATTGCCGTTGACTTCGTAACCATCATGATGTCATAGACATGGTGATGGCATAGCCACTATAATGTCACAGCCATCGTAACGTGATAGGCACCACAATGTCATAGAGATAGTATAGTCATTTCCGCGGGCCTTTAAAAGCCACTGTGACGTCATAGCCATTGTTAGGTCGTAGGCATTGTGGCGTCATAGCCATTGAAACTCATGGCCTCATCAATGTCATAGCCATTGAAAAGTCATAGCTACCTACAATGCCACAGGAATTGCATCGTCATAGCCACGAAAATGTCACAGCCATTGTAACGTCACAGGCACTGTAATGACACAGACATATTTAAGTCAATGCAAATTTCAGGTCACAGCCATTTTGATGTCATAGCCATTGGAACGTCATAGCCACTATGATGTCATAGAAACTGTGATGTCATAGCCATTGTGATGTCATAGCCATTGTGATGGCATAGCCATTGTGACATCACAGCGACTATAACATCATATATACTGTAAGGTCAAAGCCACTGTAGTTTCATAGACATTGTTATGTCATTGCCGTTGACTTCGTAACCATCATGATGTCATAGACATGGTGATGGCATAGCCACTATAATGTCACAGCCATCGTAACGTGATAGGCACCACAATGTCATACAGATAGTATGGTCATTTCCGCTGTCCTGTAATAGCCACTGTGACTTCATAGCCATTGTTAGGTCGTACGCATTGTGACGTCATAGCCATTGAAAGCTCATGGCCACATCAATGTCATAGCCATTGAAAAGTCATAGCTACCTACAATGCCACAGGAATTGCATCGTCATAGCCACGAAAATGTCACAGCCATTGTAACGTCACAGGCACTGTAATGACACAGACATATTTAAGTCAATGCAAATTTCAGATCATAGCCATTTTGATGTCATAGCCATTGGAACGTCATAGCCACTATGACGTCATAGAAACTGTGATGTCATAGCCATTGTGATGGCATAGCCATTGTGATGGCATAGCCATTGTGATGGCATAGCCATTGTGACATCACAGCGACTATAACATCATATATACTGTAAGGTCAAAGCCACTGTAGTTTCATAGACATTGTTATGTCATTGCCGTTGACTTCGTAACCATCATGATGTCATAGACATGGTGATGGCATAGCCACTATAATGTCACAGCCATCGTAACGTGATAGGCACCACAATGTCATAGAGATAGTATAGTCATTTCCGCTGTCCTGTAATAGCCACTGTGACGTCATAGCCATTGTTAGGTCGTACGCATTGTGACGTCATAGCCATTGAAAGCTCATGGCCACATCAATGTCATAGCCATTGAAAAGTCATAGCTACCTACAATGCCACAGGAATTGCATCGTCATAGCCACGAAAATGTCACAGCCATTGTAACGTCACAGGCACTGTAATGACACAGACATATTTAAGTCAATGCAAATTTCAGATCATAGCCATTTTGATGTCATAGCCATTGGAACGTCATAGCCACTATGATGTCATAGAAACTGTGATGTCATAGCCATTGTGATGGCATAGCCATTGTGATGGCATAGCCATTGTGATGGCATAGCCATTGTGACATCACAGCGACTATAACATCATATATACTGTAAGGTCAAAGCCACTGTAGTTTCATAGACATTGTTATGTCATTGCCGTTGACTTCGTAACCATCATGATGTCATAGACATGGTGATGGCATAGCCACTATAATGTCACATCCATCGTAACGTGATAGGCACCACAATGTCATAGAGATAGTATAGTCATTTCCGCTGTCCTGTAATAGCCACTGTGACGTCAAAGCCATTGTAGGGCGTAGGCATTGTGACGTCATAGCCATTGAAAGCTCATGGACACATCAATGTCATAGCCATTGAAAAGTCATATCTACCTACAATGCCACAGGAATTGCATCGTCATAGCCACGAAAATGTCACAGCCATTGTAACGTCACAGGCACTGTAATGACACAGACATATTGAAGTCAATGCAAATTTCAGGTCACAGCCATTTTGATATCATAGCCATTGGAACGTCATAGCCACTATGATGTCATAGAAACTGTGATGTCATAGCCATTGTGATGGCATAGCCATTGTGATGGCATAGCCATTGTGACATCACAGCGACTATAACATCATATATACTGTAAGGTCAAAGCCACTGTAGTTTCATAGACATTGTTATGTCATTGCCGTTGACTTCGTAACCATTATGATGTCATAGACATGGTGATTGCATAGCCACTATAATGACAGCCATCGTAACGTGATAGGCACCACAATGTCATAGAGATCGTATAGTCATTTCCGCTGGCCTTTAATAGCCACTGTGACGTCATAGCCATTGTTAGGTCGTAGGCATTGTGACGTCATAGCCATTGAAAGCTCATGGCCACATCAATGTCATAGCCATTGAAAAGTCATAGCTACCTACAATGCCACAGGAATTGCATCGTCATAGCCACGAAAATGTCACAGCCATTGGACCGTCACAGGCAGTGTAATGACACAGATATATTTAAGTCAATGCAAATTTCAGGTCATAGCCATTTTGATGTCATAGCCATTGGAACGTCATAGCCACTATGATGTCATAGAAACTGTGATGTCATAGCCATTGTGATGTCATAGCCATTGTGATGGCATAGCCATTGTGACATCACAGCGACTATAACATCATATATACTGTAAGGTCAAAGCCACTGTAGTTTCATAGACATTGTTATGTCATTGCCGTTGACTTCGTAACCATCATGATGTCATAGACATGGTGATGGCATAGCCACTATAATGTAAGAGCCATCGTAACGTGATAGGCACCACAATGTCATAGAGATAGTATAGTCATTTCCGCTGGCCTTTAATAGCCACTGTGACGTCATAGCCATTGTTAGGTCGTAGGCATTGTGACGTCATAGCCATTGAAACTCATGGCCACATCAATGTCATAGCCATTGAAAAGTCATAGCTACCTACAATGCCACAGGAATTGCATCGTCATAGCCACGAAAATGTCACAGCCATTGTAACGTCACAGGCACTGTAATGACACAGACATATTTAAGTCAATGCAAATTTCAGGTCATAGCCATTTTGATGTCATAGCCATTGGAACGTCATAGCCACTATGATGTCATAGAAACTGTGATGTCATAGCCATTGTGATGGCATAGCCATTGTGATGGCATAGCCATTGTGACATCACAGCGACTATAACATCATATATATTGTAAGGTCAAAGCCACTGTAGTTTCATAGACATTGTTATGTCATTGCCTTGACTTCGTAACCATCATGATGTCATAGACATGGTGATGGCATAGCCACTATAATGTCACAGCCATCGTAACGTGATAGGCACCACAATGTCATAGAGATAGTATAGTCATTTCCGCTGGCCTTTAATAGCCACTGTGACGTCATAGCCATTGTTAGGTCGTAGGCATTGTGACGTCATAGCCATTGAAAGCTGATGGACACAGCAATGTCATAGCCATTGAAAAGTCATAGCTATCTACAATGCCACAGGAATTGCATCGTCATAGCCACGAAAATGTCACAGCCATTGTAACGTCACAGGCACTGTAATGACACAGATATATTTAAGTCAATGCAAATTTCAGGTCATAGCCATTTTGATGTCATAGCCATTGGAACGTCATAGCCACTATGATGTCATAGAAACTGTGATGTCATAGCCATTGTGATGTCATAGCCATTGTGATGGCATAGCCATTGTGACATCACAGCGACTATAACATCATATATATTGTAAGGTCAAAGCCACTGTAGTTTCATAGACATTGTTATGTCATTGCCGTTGGCTTCGTAACCATCATGATGTCATAGACATGGTGATGGCATAGCCACTATAATGTCACAGCCATCGTAACGTGATAGGCACCACAATGTCATAGAGATAGTATAGTCATTTCCGCTGTCCTGTAATAGCCACTGTGACGTCATAGCCATTGTGAGGTCGTAGGCATTGTGACGTCATAGCCATTGAAAGCTCATGGCCACATCAATGTCATAGCCATTGAAAAGTCATAGCTACCTACAATGCCACAGGAATTGCATCGTCATAGCCACGAAAATGTCACAGCCATTGTAACTTCACAGGCACTCTAATGACACAGACATATTTAAGTCAATGCAAATTTCAGGTCATAGCCATTTTGATGTCATAGCCATTGGAACGTCATAGCGACTATGATGTCATAGAAACTGTGATGTCATAGCCATTGTGATGTCATAGCCATTGTGATGGCATAGCCATTGTGACATCACAGCGACTCTAACATCATATATATTGTAAGGTCAAAGCCACTGTAGTTTCATAGACATTGTTATGTCATTGCCGTTGACTTCGTAACCATCATGATGTCATAGACATGGTGATGGCATAGCCACTATAATGTCACAGCCATCGTAACGTGATAGGCACCACAATGTCATAGAGATAGTATAGTCATTTCCGCTGTCCTGTAATAGCCACTGTGACTTCATAGCCATTGTTAGGTCGTACGCATTGTGACGTCATAGCCATTGAAAGCTCATGGCCACATCAATGTCATAGCCATTGAAAAGTCATAGCTACCTACAATGCCACAGGAATTGCATCGTCATAGCCACGAAAATGTCACAGCCATTGTAACGTCACAGGCACTGTAATGACACAGACATATTTAAGTCAATTCAAATTTCAGGTCATAGCCATTTTGATGTCATAGCCATTGGAACGTCATAGCCACTATGATGTCATAGAAACTGTGATGTCATAGCCATTGTGATGTCATAGCCATTGTGATGGCATAGCCATTGTGACATCACAGCGACTATAACATCATATATATTGTAAGGTCAAAGACACTGAAGTATCATAGACATTGTTATGTCATTGCCGTTGACGTCATAACCATCATGATGTCATAGACATGGTGATGGCATAGCCACTATAATGTCACAGCCATCGTAACGTGATAGGCACCACAATGTCATAGAGATAGTATAGTCATTTCCTCTGTCCTGTAGTAGCTACTGTGACGTCATAGCCATTGTTAGGTCGTAGGCATTGTGACGTCATAGCCATTGAAAGCTCATGGCCACATCAATGTCATAGCCATTGAAAAGTCATAGCTACCTACAATGCCACAGGAATTGCATCGTCATAGCCACGAAAATGTCACAGCCATTGTAACGTCACAGGCACTGTAATGACACAGACATATTTAAGTCAATGCAAATTTCAGATCATAGCCATTTTGATGTCATAGCCATTGGAACGTCATAGCCACTATGATGTCATAGAGACTGTGATGTCATAGCCATTGTGATGGCATAGCCATTGTGATGGCATAGCCATTGTGATGGCATAGCCATTGTGACATCACAGCGACTATAACATCATATATACTGTAAGCTCAAAGCCACTGTAGTTTCATAGACATTGTTATGTCATTGCCGTTGACTTCGTAACCATCATGATGTCATAGACATGGTGATGGCATAGCCACTATAATGTCACAGCCATCGTAAAGTGATAGGCACCACAATGTCATAGAGATAGTATAGTCATTTCCGCGGGCCTTTAAAAGCCACTGTGACGTCATAGCCATTGTTAGGTCGTAGGCATTGTGGCGTCATAGCCATTGAAACTCATGGCCTCATCAATGTCATAGCCATTGAAAAGTCATAGCTACCTACAATGCCACAGGAATTGCATCGTCATAGCCACGAAAATGTCACAGCCATTGTAACGTCACAGGCACTGTAATGACACAGACATATTTAAGTCAATGCAAATTTCAGGTCACAGCCATTTTGATGTCATAGCCATTGGAATGTCATAGCCACTATGATGTCATAGAAACTGTGATGTCATAGCCATTGTGATGGCATAGCCATTGTGATGGCATAGCCATTGTGACATCACAGCGACTATAACATCATATATACTGTAAGGTCAAAGCCACTGTAGTTTCATAGACATTGTTATGTCATTGCCGTTGACTTCGTAACCATCATGATGTCATAGACATGGTGATGGCATAGCCACTATAATGTCACAGCCATCGTAACGTGATAGGCACCACAATGTCATAGAGATAGTATAGTCATTTCCGCTGGCCTGTAATAGCCACTGTGACGTCATAGCCATTGTGAGGTCGTAGGCATTGTGACGTCATAGCCATTGAAAGCTCATGGCCACATCAATGTCATAGCCATTGAAAAGTCATAGCTACCTACAATGCCACAGGAATTGCATCGTCATAGCCACGAAAATGTCACAGCCATTGTAACGTCACAGGCACTGTAATGACACAGACATATTTAAGTCAATGCAAATTTCAGATCATAGCCATTTTGATGTCATAGCCATTGGAACGTCATAGCCACTATGATGTCATAGAAACTGTGATGTCATAGCCATTGTGATGGCATAGCCATTGTGGCATCACAGCGACTATAACATCATATATATTGTAAGGTCAAAGCCACTGTAGTTTCATAGACATTGTTATGTCATTGCCGTTGACCTCGTAACCCTCATGATGTCATAGACATGGTGAAGGCATAGCCACTATAATGTCACAGCCATCGTAACGAGATAGGCACCACAATGTCATAGAGATAGTATAGTCATTTCCGCTGTCCTGTAATAGCCACTGTGACGTCATAGCCATTGTTAGGTCGTAGGCATTGTGACGTCATAGCCATTGAAAGCTCATGGGCACATCAATGTCATAGCCATTAAAAAGACATAGCTACCTACAATGCTACAGGAATTGCATCGTCATAGCCACGAAAATGTCTCAGCCATTGTAACGTCACAGGCACTGTAATGACACAGACATATTTAAGTCAATGTAAATTTCAGGTCATAGCCATTTTGATGTCATAGCCATTGGAACGTCATAGCCACTATGATGTCATAGAAACTGTGATGTCATAGCCATTGTGATGTCATAGCCATTGTGATGGCATAGCCATTGTGACATCACAGCGACTATAACATCATATATATTGTAAGGTCAAAGCCACTGTAGTTTCATAGACATTGTTATGTCATTGCCGTTGACTTCGTAACCATCATGATGTCATAGACATGGTGATGGCATAGCCACAATAATGTCACAGCCATCGTAACGTGATAGGCAGCACAATGTCATAGAGATAGTATAGTCATTTCCGCTGTCCTGTAATAGCCACTGTGACGTCATAGCCATTGTTAGGTGGTAGGCATTGTGACGTCATAGCCATTGAAAGATCATGGCCACATCAATGTCATAGGCATTGAAAAGTCATAGCTACCTACAATGCCACAGGAATTGCATCGTCATAGCCACGAAAATGTCACAGCCATTGTAACGTCACAGGCACTGTAATGACACAGACATATTTAAGTCAATGCAAATTTCAGGTCAAAGCCATTTTGATGTCATAGCCATTGGAACGTCATAGCCACTATGATGTCATAGAAACTGTGATGTCATAGCCATTGTGATGGCATAGCCATTGTGACATCACAGCGACTATAACATCATATATATTGTAAGGTCAAAGCCACTGTAGTTTCATAGACATTGTTATGTCATTGCCGTTGACTTCGTAACCCTCATGATGTCATAGACATGGTGAAGGCATAGCCACTATAATGTCACAGCCATCGTAACGTGATAGGCACCACAATGTCATAGAGATAGTATAGTCATTTCCGCTGTCCTGTAATAGCAACTGTGACGTCATAGCCATTGTTAGGTGGTAGGCATTGTGACGTCATAGCCATTGAAAGCTCATAGCCACTGCAATGTCATAGCCATTGAAAAGTCATAGCTACCTACAATGCCACAGGAATTGCATCGTCATAGCCACGAAAATGTCACAGCCATTGTAACGTCACAGGAACTGTAATGACACAGACATATTTAAGTCAATGCAAATTTCAGGTCAGCCATTTTGATGTCATAGCCATTGGAACGTCATAGCCACTATGATGTCATAGAAACTGTGATGTCATAGCCATTGTGATGTCATAGCCATTGTGATGGCATAGCCATTGTGACATCACAGCGACTATAACATCATATATATTGTAAGGTCAAAGCCACTGTAGTTTCATAGACATTGTTATGTCATAGCCGTTGACTTCGTAACCATCATGATGTCATAGACATGGTGATGGCATAGCCACTATAATGTCACAGCCATCGTAACGTGATAGGCACCACAATGTCATAGAGATAGTATAGTCATTTCCGCTGTCCTGTAATAGCCACTGTGACGTCATAGCCATTGTGAGGTCGTAGGCATTGTGACGTCATAGCCATTGAAATCTCATGGCCACATCAATGTCATAGCCATTGAAAAGTCATAGCTACCTACAATGCCACAGGAATTGCATCGTCATAGCCACGAAAATGTCACAGCCATTGTAACTTCACAGGCACTGTAATGACACAGACATATTTAAGTCAATGCAAATTTCAGGTCATAGCCATTTTGATGTCATAGCCATTGGAACGTCATAGCGACTATGATGTCATAGAAACTGTGATGTCATAGCCATTGTGATGTCATAGCCATTGTGATGGCATAGCCATTGTGACATCACAGCGACTCTAACATCATATATATTGTAAGGTCAAAGCCACTGTAGTTTCATAGACATTGTTATGTCATTGCCGTTGACTTCGTAACCATCATGATGTCATAGACATGGTGATGGCATAGCCACTATAATGTCACAGCCATCGTAACGTGATAGGCACCACAATGTCATAGAGATAGTATAGTCATTTCCGCTGTCCTGTAATAGCCACTGTGACTTCATAGCCATTGTTAGGTCGTACGCATTGTGACGTCATAGCCATTGAAAGCTCATGGCCACATCAATGTCATAGCCATTGAAAAGTCATAGCTACCTACAATGCCACAGGAATTACATCGTCATAGCCACGAAAATGTCACAGCCATTGTAACGTCACAGGCACTGTAATGACACAGACATATTTAAGTCAATTCAAATTTCAGGTCATATCCATTTTGATGTCATAGCCATTGGAACGTCATAGCCACTATGATGTCATAGAAACTGTAATGTCATAGCCATTGTGATGTCATAGCCATTGTGATGGCATAGCCATTGTGACATCACAGCGACTATAACATCATATATATTGTAAGGTCAAAGACACTGAAATATCATAGACATTGTTATGTCATTGCCGTTGACGTCATAACCATCATGATGTCATAGACATGGTGATGGCATAGCCACTATAATGTCACAGCCATCGTAACGTGATAGGCACCACAATGTCATAGAGATAGTATAGTCATTTCCTCTGTCCTGTAGTAGCTACTGTGACGTCATAGCCATTGTTAGGTCGTAGGCATTGTGACGTCATAGCCATTGAAAGCTCATGGCCACATCAATGTCATAGCCATTGAAAAGTCATAGCTACCTACAATGCCACAGGAATTGCATCGTCATAGCCACGAAAATGTCACAGCCATTGTAACGTCACAGGCACTGTAATGACACAGACATATTTAAGTCAATGCAAATTTCAGATCATAGCCATTTTGATGTCATAGCCATTGGAACGTCATAGCCACTATGATGTCATAGAAACTGTGATGTCATAGCCATTGTGATGGCATAGCCATTGTGATGGCATAGCCATTGTGATGGCATAGCCATTGTGACATCACAGCGACTATAACATCATATATACTGTAAGGTCAAAGCCACTGTAGTTTCATAGACATTGTTATGTCATTGCCGTTGACTTCGTAACCATCATGATGTCATAGACATGGTGATGGCATAGCCACTATAATGTCACAGCCATCGTAACGTGATAGGCACCACAATGTCATAGAGATAGTATAGTCATTTCCGCGGGCCTTTAAAAGCCACTGTGACGTCATAGCCATTGTTAGGTCGTAGGCATTGTGGCGTCATAGCCATTGAAACTCATGGCCTCATCAATGTCATAGCCATTGAAAAGTCATAGCTACCTACAATGCCACAGGAATTGCATCGTCATAGCCACGAAAATGTCACAGCCATTGTAACGTCACAGGCACTGTAATGACACAGACATATTTAAGTCAATGCAAATTTCAGGTCACAGCCATTTTGATGTCATAGCCATTGGAACGTCATAGCCACTATGATGTCATAGAAACTGTGATGTCATAGCCATTGTGATGGCATAGCCATTGTGATGGCATAGCCATTGTGACATCACAGCGACTATAACATCATATATATTGTAAGGTCAAAGACACTGAAATATCATAGACATTGTTATGTCATTGCCGTTGACGTCATAACCATCATGATGTCATAGACATGGTGATGGCATAGCCACTATAATGTCACAGCCATCGTAACGTGATAGGCACCACAATGTCATAGAGATAGTATAGTCATTTCCTCTGTCCTGTAGTAGCTACTGTGACGTCATAGCCATTGTTAGGTCGTAGGCATTGTGACGTCATAGCCATTGAAAGCTGATGGACACAGCAATGTCATAGCCATTGAAAAGTCATAGCTATCTACAATGCCACAGGAATTGCATCGTCATAGCCACGAAAATGTCACAGCCATTGTAACGTCACAGGCACTGTAATGACACAGATATATTTAAGTCAATGCATATTTCAGGTCATAGCCATTTTGATGTCATAGCCATTGGAACGTCATAGCCACTATGATGTCATAGAAACTGTGATGTCATAGCCATTGTGATGTCATAGCCATTGTGATGGCATAGCCATTGTGACATCACAGCGACTATAACATCATATATATTGTAAGGTCAAAGCCACTGTAGTTTCATAGACATTGTTATGTCATTGCCGTTGGCTTCGTAACCATCATGATGTCATAGACATGGTGATGGCATAGCCACTATAATGTCACAGCCATCGTAACGTGATAGGCACCACAATGTCATAGAGATAGTATAGTCATTTCCGCTGTCCTGTAATAGCCACTGTGACGTCATAGCCATTGTGAGGTCGTAGGCATTGTGACGTCATAGCCATTGAAATCTCATGGCCACATCAATGTCATAGCCATTGAAAAGTCATAGCTACCTACAATGCCACAGGAATTGCATCGTCATAGCCACGAAAATGTCACAGCCATTGTAACTTCACAGGCACTCTAATGACACAGACATATTTAAGTCAATGCAAATTTCAGGTCATAGCCATTTTGATGTCATAGCCATTGGAACGTCATAGCGACTATGATGTCATAGAAACTGTGATGTCATAGCCATTGTGATGTCATAGCCATTGTGATGGCATAGCCATTGTGACATCACAGCGACTCTAACATCATATATATTGTAAGGTCAAAGCCACTGTAGTTTCATAGACATTGTTATGTCATTGCCGTTGACTTCGTAACCATCATGATGTCATAGACATGGTGATGGCATAGCCACTATAATGTCACAGCCATCGTAACGTGATAGGCACCACAATGTCATAGAGATAGTATAGTCATTTCCGCTGTCCTGTAATAGCCACTGTGACTTCATAGCCATTGTTAGGTCGTACGCATTGTGACGTCATAGCCATTGAAAGCTCATGGCCACATCAATGTCATAGCCATTGAAAAGTCATAGCTACCTACAATGCCACAGGAATTACATCGTCATAGCCACGAAAATGTCACAGCCATTGTAACGTCACAGGCACTGTAATGACACAGACATATTTAAGTCAATTCAAATTTCAGGTCATATCCATTTTGATGTCATAGCCATTGGAACGTCATAGCCACTATGATGTCATAGAAACTGTAATGTCATAGCCATTGTGATGTCATAGCCATTGTGATGGCATAGCCATTGTGACATCACAGCGACTATAACATCATATATATTGTAAGGTCAAAGACACTGAAATATCATAGACATTGTTATGTCATTGCCGTTGACGTCATAACCATCATGATGTCATAGACATGGTGATGGCATAGCCACTATAATGTCACAGCCATCGTAACGTGATAGGCACCACAATGTCATAGAGATAGTATAGTCATTTCCTCTGTCCTGTAGTAGCTACTGTGACGTCATAGCCATTGTTAGGTCGTAGGCATTGTGACGTCATAGCCATTGAAAGCTCATGGCCACATCAATGTCATAGCCATTGAAAAGTCATAGCTACCTACAATGCCACAGGAATTGCATCGTCATAGCCACGAAAATGTCACAGCCATTGTAACGTCACAGGCACTGTAATGACACAGACATATTTAAGTCAATGCAAATTTCAGATCATAGCCATTTTGATGTCATAGCCATTGGAACGTCATAGCCACTATGATGTCATAGAAACTGTGATGTCATAGCCATTGTGATGGCATAGCCATTGTGATGGCATAGCCATTGTGATGGCATAGCCATTGTGACATCACAGCGACTATAACATCATATATACTGTAAGGTCAAAGCCACTGTAGTTTCATAGACATTGTTATGTCATTGCCGTTGACTTCGTAACCATCATGATGTCATAGACATGGTGATGGCATAGCCACTATAATGTCACAGCCATCGTAACGTGATAGGCACCACAATGTCATAGAGATAGTATAGTCATTTCCGCGGGCCTTTAAAAGCCACTGTGACGTCATAGCCATTGTTAGGTCGTAGGCATTGTGGCGTCATAGCCATTGAAACTCATGGCCTCATCAATGTCATAGCCATTGAAAACTCATAGCTACCTACAATGCCACAGGAATTGCATCGTCATAGCCACGAAAATGTCACAGCCATTGTAACGTCACAGGCACTGTAATGACACAGACATATTTAAGTCAATGCAAATTTCAGGTCACAGCCATTTTGATGTCATAGCCATTGGAACGTCATAGCCACTATGATGTCATAGAAACTGTGATGTCATAGCCATTGTGATGGCATAGCCATTGTGATGGCATAGCCATTGTGACATCACAGCGACTATAACATCATATATATTGTAAGGTCAAAGACACTGAAATATCATAGACATTGTTATGTCATTGCCGTTGACGTCATAACCATCATGATGTCATAGACATGGTGATGGCATAGCCACTATAATGTCACAGCCATCGTAACGTGATAGGCACCACAATGTCATAGAGATAGTATAGTCATTTCCTCTGTCCTGTAGTAGCTACTGTGACGTCATAGCCATTGTTAGGTCGTAGGCATTGTGACGTCATAGCCATTGAAAGCTGATGGACACAGCAATGTCATAGCCATTGAAAAGTCATAGCTATCTACAATGCCACAGGAATTGCATCGTCATAGCCACGAAAATGTCACAGCCATTGTAACGTCACAGGCACTGTAATGACACAGATATATTTAAGTCAATGCATATTTCAGGTCATAGCCATTTTGATGTCATAGCCATTGGAACGTCATAGCCACTATGATGTCATAGAAACTGTGATGTCATAGCCATTGTGATGTCATAGCCATTGTGATGGCATAGCCATTGTGACATCACAGCGACTATAACATCATATATATTGTAAGGTCAAAGCCACTGTAGTTTCATAGACATTGTTATGTCATTGCCGTTGGCTTCGTAACCATCATGATGTCATAGACATGGTGATGGCATAGCCACTATAAAGTCACAGCCATCGTAACGTGATAGGCACCACAATGTCATAGAGATAGTATAGTCATTTCCGCTGGCCTTTAATAGCCACTATGACGTCATAGCCATCGTTAGGTCGTAGGCATTGTGACGTCATAGCCATTGAAAGCTCATGGCCACATCAATGTCATAGCCATTGAAAAGTCATAGCTACCTACAGTGCCACAGGAATTGCATCGTCATAGCCACGAAAATGTCACAGCCATTGTAACGTCACAGGCAGTGTAATGACACAGATATATTTAAGTCAATGCATATTTCAGGTCATAGCCATTTTGATGTCATAGCCATTGGAACGTCATAGCCACTATGATGTCATAGAAACTGTGATGTCATAGCCATTGTGATATCATAGCCATTGTGATGGCATAGCCATTGTGACATCACAGCGACTATAACATCATATATATTGTAAGGTCAAAGCCACTGTAGTTTCATAGACATTGTTATGTCATTGCCGTTGGCTTCGTAACCATCATGATGTCATAGACATGGTGATGGCATAGCCACTATAATGTCACAGCCATCGTAACGTGATAGGCACCACAATGTCATAGAGATAGTATAGTCATTTCCGCTGGCCTTTAATAGCCACTATGACGTCATAGCCATCGTTAGGTCGTAGGCATTGTGACGTCATAGCCATTGAAAGCTCATGGCCACATCAATGTCATAGCCATTGAAAAGTCATAGCTACCTACAGTGCCACAGGAATTGCATCGTCATAGCCACGAAAATGTCACAGCCATTGTAACGTCACAGGCACTGTAATGACACAGACATATTTAAGTCAATGCAAATTTCAGGTCAGCCATTTTGATGTCATAGCCATTGGAACGTCATAGCCACTATGATGTCATAGAAACTGTGATGTCATAGCCATTGTGATGTCATAGCCATTGTGATGGCATAGCCATTGTGACATCACAGCGACTATAACATCATATATATTGTAAGGTCAAAGCCACTGTAGTTTCATAGACATTGTTATGTCATAGCCGTTGACTTCGTAACCATCATGATGTCATAGACATGGTGATGGCATAGCCACTATAATGTCACAGCCATCGTAACGTGATAGGCACCACAATGTCATAGAGATAGTATAGTCATTTCCGCTGTCCTGTAATAGCCACTGTGACGTCATAGCCATTGTGAGGTCGTAGGCATTGTGACGTCACAGCCATTGAAATCTCATGGCCACATCAATGTCATAGCCATTGAAAAGTCATAGCTACCTACAATGCCACAGGAATTGCATCGTCATAGCCACGAAAATGTCACAGCCATTGTAACTTCACAGGCACTCTAATGACACAGACATATTTAAGTCAATGCAAATTTCAGGTCATAGCCATTTTGATGTCATAGCCATTGGAACGTCATAGCGACTATGATGTCATAGAAACTGTGATGTCATAGCCATTGTGATGTCATAGCCATTGTGATGGCATAGCCATTGTGACATCACAGCGACTCTAACATCATATATATTGTAAGGTCAAAGCCACTGTAGTTTCATAGACATTGTTATGTCATTGCCGTTGACTTCGTAACCATCATGATGTCATAGACATGGTGATGGCATAGCCACTATAATGTCACAGCCATCGTAACGTGATAGGCACCACAATGTCATAGAGATAGTATAGTCATTTCCGCTGTCCTGTAATAGCCACTGTGACTTCATAGCCATTGTTAGGTCGTACGCATTGTGACGTCATAGCCATTGAAAGCTCATGGCCACATCAATGTCATAGCCATTGAAAAGTCATAGCTACCTACAATGCCACAGGAATTACATCGTCAAAGCCACGAAAATGTCACAGCCATTGTAACGTCACAGGCACTGTAATGACACAGACATATTTAAGTCAATTCAAATTTCAGGTCATATCCATTTTGATGTCATAGCCATTGGAACGTCATAGCCACTATGATGTCATAGAAACTGTAATGTCATAGCCATTGTGATGTCATAGCCATTGTGATGGCATAGCCATTGTGACATCACAGCGACTATAACATCATATATATTGTAAGGTCAAAGACACTGAAATATCATAGACATTGTTATGTCATTGCCGTTGACGTCATAACCATCATGATGTCATAGACATGGTGATGGCATAGCCACTATAATGTCACAGCCATCGTAACGTGATAGGCACCACAATGTCATAGAGATAGTATAGTCATTTCCTCTGTCCTGTAGTAGCTACTGTGACGTCATAGCCATTGTTAGGTCGTAGGCATTGTGACGTCATAGCCATTGAAAGCTCATGGCCACATCAATGTCATAGCCATTGAAAAGTCATAGCTACCTACAATGCCACAGGAATTGCATCGTCATAGCCACGAAAATGTCACAGCCATTGTAACGTCACAGGCACTGTAATGACACAGACATATTTAAGTCAATGCAAATTTCAGATCATAGCCATTTTGATGTCATAGCCATTGGAACGTCATAGCCACTATGATGTCATAGAAACTGTGATGTCATAGCCATTGTGATGGCATAGCCATTGTGATGGCATAGCCATTGTGATGGCATAGCCATTGTGACATCACAGCGACTATAACATCATATATACTGTAAGGTCAAAGCCACTGTAGTTTCATAGACATTGTTATGTCATTGCCGTTGACTTCGTAACCATCATGATGTCATAGACATGGTGATGGCATAGCCACTATAATGTCACAGCCATCGTAACGTGATAGGCACCACAATGTCATAGAGATAGTATAGTCATTTCCGCGGGCCTTTAAAAGCCACTGTGACGTCATAGCCATTGTTAGGTCGTAGGCATTGTGGCGTCATAGCCATTGAAACTCATGGCCTCATCAATGTCATAGCCATTGAAAAGTCATAGCTACCTACAATGCCACAGGAATTGCATCGTCATAGCCACGAAAATGTCACAGCCATTGTAACGTCACAGGCACTGTAATGACACAGACATATTTAAGTCAATGCAAATTTCAGGTCACAGCCATTTTGATGTCATAGCCATTGGAACGTCATAGCCACTATGATGTCATAGAAACTGTGATGTCATAGCCATTGTGATGGCATAGCCATTGTGATGGCATAGCCATTGTGACATCACAGCGACTATAACATCATATATATTGTAAGGTCAAAGACACTGAAATATCATAGACATTGTTATGTCATTGCCGTTGACGTCATAACCATCATGATGTCATAGACATGGTGATGGCATAGCCACTATAATGTCACAGCCATCGTAACGTGATAGGCACCACAATGTCATAGAGATAGTATAGTCATTTCCTCTGTCCTGTAGTAGCTACTGTGACGTCATAGCCATTGTTAGGTCGTAGGCATTGTGACGTCATAGCCATTGAAAGCTGATGGACACAGCAATGTCATAGCCATTGAAAAGTCATAGCTATCTACAATGCCACAGGAATTGCATCGTCATAGCCACGAAAATGTCACAGCCATTGTAACGTCACAGGCACTGTAATGACACAGATATATTTAAGTCAATGCATATTTCAGGTCATAGCCATTTTGATGTCATAGCCATTGGAACGTCATAGCCACTATGATGTCATAGAAACTGTGATGTCATAGCCATTGTGATGTCATAGCCATTGTGATGGCATAGCCATTGTGACATCACAGCGACTATAACATCATATATATTGTAAGGTCAAAGCCACTGTAGTTTCATAGACATTGTTATGTCATTGCCGTTGGCTTCGTAACCATCATGATGTCATAGACATGGTGATGGCATAGCCACTATAATGTCACAGCCATCGTAACGTGATAGGCACCACAATGTCATAGAGATAGTATAGTCATTTCCGCTGGCCTTTAATAGCCACTATGACGTCATAGCCATCGTTAGGTCGTAGGCATTGTGACGTCATAGCCATTGAAAGCTCATGGCCACATCAATGTCATAGCCATTGAAAAGTCATAGCTACCTACAGTGCCACAGGAATTGCATCGTCATAGCCACGAAAATGTCACAGCCATTGTAACGTCACAGGCAGTGTAATGACACAGATATATTTAAGTCAATGCATATTTCAGGTCATAGCCATTTTGATGTCATAGCCATTGGAACGTCATAGCCACTATGATTTCATAGAAACTGTGATGTCATAGCCATTGTGATATCATAGCCATTGTGATGGCATAGCCATTGTGACATCACAGCGACTATAACATCATATATATTGTAAGGTCAAAGCCACTGTAGTTTCATAGACATTGTTATGTCATTGCCGTTGGCTTCGTAACCATCATGATGTCATAGACATGGTGATGGCATAGCCACTATAATGTCACAGCCATCGTAACGTGATAGGCACCACAATGTCATAGAGATAGTATAGTCATTTCCGCTGGCCTTTAATAGCCACTATGACGTCATAGCCATCGTTAGGTCGTAGGCATTGTGACGTCATAGCCATTGAAAGCTCATGGCCACATCAATGTCATAGCCATTGAAAAGTCATAGCTACCTACAGTGCCACAGGAATTGCATCGTCATAGCCACGAAAATGTCACAGCCATTGTAACGTCACAGGCACTGTAATGACACAGACATATTTAAGTCAATGCAAATTTCAGGTCAGCCATTTTGATGTCATAGCCATTGGAACGTCATAGCCACTATGATGTCATAGAAACTGTGATGTCATAGCCATTGTGATGTCATAGCCATTGTGATGGCATAGCCATTGTGACATCACAGCGACTATAACATCATATATATTGTAAGGTCAAAGCCACTGTAGTTTCATAGACATTGTTATGTCATAGCCGTTGACTTCGTAACCATCATGATGTCATAGACATGGTGATGGCATAGCCACTATAATGTCACAGCCATCGTAACGTGATAGGCACCACAATGTCATAGAGATAGTATAGTCATTTCCGCTGTCCTGTAATAGCCACAGTGACGTCATAGCCATTGTGAGGTCGTAGGCATTGTGACGTCATAGCCATTGAAATCTCATGGACACATCAATGTCATAGCCATTGAAAAGTCATAGCTACCTACAATGCCACAGGAATTGCATCGTCATAGCCACGAAAATGTCACAGCCATTGTAACTTCACAGGCACTCTAATGACACAGACATATTTAAGTCAATGCAAATTTCAGGTCATAGCCATTTTGATGTCATAGCCATTGGAACGTCATAGCGACTATGATGTCATAGAAACTGTGATGTCATAGCCATTGTGATGTCATAGCCATTGTGATGGCATAGCCATTGTGACATCACAGCGACTCTAACATCATATATATTGTAAGGTCAAAGCCACTGTAGTTTCATAGACATTGTTATGTCATTGCCGTTGACTTCGTAACCATCATGATGTCATAGACATGGTGATGGCATAGCCACTATAATGTCACAGCCATCGTAACGTGATAGGCACCACAATGTCATAGAGATAGTATAGTCATTTCCGCTGTCCTGTAATAGCCACTGTGACTTCATAGCCATTGTTAGGTCGTACGCATTGTGACGTCATAGCCATTGAAAGCTCATGGCCACATCAATGTCATAGCCATTGAAAAGTCATAGCTACCTACAATGCCACAGGAATTACATCGTCAAAGCCACGAAAATGTCACAGCCATTGTAACGTCACAGGCACTGTAATGACACAGACATATTTAAGTCAATTCAAATTTCAGGTCATATCCATTTTGATGTCATAGCCATTGGAACGTCATAGCCACTATGATGTCATAGAAACTGTAATGTCATAGCCATTGTGATGTCATAGCCATTGTGATGGCATAGCCATTGTGACATCACAGCGACTATAACATCATATATATTGTAAGGTCAAAGACACTGAAATATCATAGACATTGTTATGTCATTGCCGTTGACGTCATAACCATCATGATGTCATAGACATGGTGATGGCATAGCCACTATAATGTCACAGCCATCGTAACGTGATAGGCACCACAATGTCATAGAGATAGTATAGTCATTTCCTCTGTCCTGTAGTAGCTACTGTGACGTCATAGCCATTGTTAGGTCGTAGGCATTGTGACGTCATAGCCATTGAAAGCTCATGGCCACATCAATGTCATAGCCATTGAAAAGTCATAGCTACCTACAATGCCACAGGAATTGCATCGTCATAGCCACGAAAATGTCACAGCCATTGTAACGTCACAGGCACTGTAATGACACAGACATATTTAAGTCAATGCAAATTTCAGATCATAGCCATTTTGATGTCATAGCCATTGGAACGTCATAGCCACTATGATGTCATAGAAACTGTGATGTCATAGCCATTGTGATGGCATAGCCATTGTGATGGCATAGCCATTGTGATGGCATAGCCATTGTGACATCACAGCGACTATAACATCATATATACTGTAAGGTCAAAGCCACTGTAGTTTCATAGACATTGTTATGTCATTGCCGTTGACTTCGTAACCATCATGATGTCATAGACATGGTGATGGCATAGCCACTATAATGTCACAGCCATCGTAACGTGATAGGCACCACAATGTCATAGAGATAGTATAGTCATTTCCGCGGGCCTTTAAAAGCCACTGTGACGTCATAGCCATTGTTAGGTCGTAGGCATTGTGGCGTCATAGCCATTGAAACTCATGGCCTCATCTATGTCATAGCCATTGAAAAGTCATAGCTACCTACAATGCCACAGGAATTGCATCGTCATAGCCACGAAAATGTCACAGCCATTGTAACGTCACAGGCACTGTAATGACACAGACATATTTAAGTCAATGCAAATTTCAGGTCACAGCCATTTTGATGTCATAGCCATTGGAACGTCATAGCCACTATGATGTCATAGAAACTGTGATGTCATAGCCATTGTGATGGCATAGCCATTGTGATGGCATAGCCATTGTGACATCACAGCGACTATAACATCATATATACTGTAAGGTCAAAGCCACTGTAGTTTCATAGACATTGTTATGTCATTGCCGTTGAATTCGTAACAATCATGATGTCATAGACCTGGTGATGGCATAGCCACTATAATGTCACAGCCATCGTAACGTGATAGGCACCACAATGTCATAGAGATAGTATAGTCATTTCCTCTTTCCTGTAGTAGCTACTGTGACGTCATAGCCATTGTTAGGTCGTAGGCATTGTGACGTCATAGCCATTGAAAGCTGATGGACACAGCAATGTCATAGCCATTGAAAAGTCATAGCTATCTACAATGCCACAGGAATTGCATCGTCATAGCCACGAAAATGTCACAGCCATTGTAACGTCACAGGCAGTGTAATGACACAGATATATTTAAGTCAATGCATATTTCAGGTCATAGCCATTTTGATGTCATAGCCATTGGAACGTCATAGCCACTATGATGTCATAGAAACTGTGATGTCATAGCCATTGTGATATCATAGCCATTGTGATGGCATAGCCATTGTGACATCACAGCGACTATAACATCATATATATTGTAAGGTCAAAGCCACTGTAGTTTCATAGACATTGTTATGTCATTGCCGTTGGCTTCGTAACCATCATGATGTCATAGACATGGTGATGGCATAGCCACTATAATGTCACAGCCATCGTAACGTGATAGGCACCACAATGTCATAGAGATAGTATAGTCATTTCCGCTGGCCTTTAATAGCCACTATGACGTCATAGCCATCGTTAGGTCGTAGGCATTGTGACGTCATAGCCATTGAAAGCTCATGGCCACATCAATGTCATAGCCATTGAAAAGTCATAGCTACCTACAGTGCCACAGGAATTGCATCGTCATAGCCACGAAAATGTCACAGCCATTGTAACGTCACAGGCACTGTAATGACACAGACATATTTAAGTCAATGCAAATTTCAGGTCAGCCATTTTGATGTCATAGCCATTGGAACGTCATAGCCACTATGATGTCATAGAAACTGTGATGTCATAGCCATTGTGATGTCATAGCCATTGTGATGGCATAGCCATTGTGACATCACAGCGACTATAACATCATATATATTGTAAGGTCAAAGCCACTGTAGTTTCATAGACATTGTTATGTCATAGCCGTTGACTTCGTAACCATCATGATGTCATAGACATGGTGATGGCATAGCCACTATAATGTCACAGCCATCGTAACGTGATAGGCACCACAATGTCATAGAGATAGTATAGTCATTTCCGCTGTCCTGTAATAGCCACTGTGACGTCATAGCCATTGTGAGGTCGTAGGCATTGTGACGTCATAGCCATTGAAATCTCATGGCCACATCAATGTCATAGCCATTGAAAAGTCATAGCTACCTACAATGCCACAGGAATTGCATCGTCATAGCCACGAAAATGTCACAGCCATTGTAACTTCACAGGCACTCTAATGACACAGACATATTTAAGTCAATGCAAATTTCAGGTCATAGCCATTTTGATGTCATAGCCATTGGAACGTCATAGCGACTATGATGTCATAGAAACTGTGATGTCATAGCCATTGTGATGGCATAGCCATTGTGATGGCATAGCCATTGTGATGGCATAGCCATTGTGACATCACAGCGACTATAACATCATATATACTGTAAGGTCAAAGCCACTGTAGTTTCATAGACATTGTTATGTCATTGCCGTTGACTTCGTAACCATCATGATGTCATAGACATGGTGATGGCATAGCCACTATAATGTCACAGCCATCGTAACGTGATAGGCACCACAATGTCATAGAGATAGTATAGTCATTTCCGCGGGCCTTTAAAAGCCACTGTGACGTCATAGCCATTGTTAGGTCGTAGGCATTGTGGCGTCATAGCCATTGAAACTCATGGCCTCATCAATGTCATAGCCATTGAAAAGTCATAGCTACCTACAATGCCACAGGAATTGCATCGTCATAGCCACGAAAATGTCACAGCCATTGTAACGTCACAGGCACTGTAATGACACAGACATATTTAAGTCAATGCAAATTTCAGGTCACAGCCATTTTGATGTCATAGCCATTGGAACGTCATAGCCACTATGATGTCATAGAAACTGTGATGTCATAGCCATTGTGATGGCATAGCCATTGTGATGGCATAGCCATTGTGACATCACAGCGACTATAACATCATATATACTGTAAGGTCAAAGCCACTGTAGTTTCATAGACATTGTTATGTCATTGCCGTTGAATTCGTAACAATCATGATGTCATAGACCTGGTGATGGCATAGCCACTATAATGTCACAGCCATCGTAACGTGATAGGCACCACAATGTCATAGAGATAGTATAGTCATTTCCGCTGGCCTGTAATAGCCACTGTGACGTCATAGCCATTGTGAGGTCGTAGGCATTGTGACGTCATAGCCATTGAAAGCTCATGGCCACATCAATGTCATAGCCATTGAAAAGTCATAGCTACCTACAATGCCACAGGAATTGCATCGTCATAGCCACGAAAATGTCACAGCCATTGTAACGTCACAGGCACTGTAATGACACAGACATATTTAAGTCAATGCAAATTTCTGGTCACAGCCATTTTGATGTCATAGCCATTGGAACGTCATAGCCACTATGATGTCATAGAAACTGTGATGTCATAGCCATTGTGATGTCATAGCCATTGTGATGGCATAGCCATTGTGACATCACAGCGACTATAACATCATATATACTGTAAGGTCAAAGCCACTGTAGTTTCATAGACATTGTTATGTCATTGCCGTTGACTTTGTAACCATCATGATGTCATAGACATGGTGATGGCATAGCCACTATAATGTCACAGCCATCGTAACGTGATAGGCACCACAATGTCATAGAGATAGTATAGTCATTTCCGCTGTCCTGTAATAGCCACTGTGACTTCATAGCCATTGTTAGGTCGTACGCATTGTGACGTCATAGCCATTGAAAGCTCATGGCCACATCAATGTCATAGCCATTGAAAAGTCATAGCTACCTACAATGCCACAGGAATTGCATCGTCATAGCCACGAAAATGTCACAGCCATTGTAACGTCACAGGCACTGTAATGACACAGACATATTTAAGTCAATGCAAATTTCAGATCATAGCCATTTTGATGTCATAGCCATTGGAACGTCATAGCCACTATGATGTCATAGAAACTGTGATGTCATAGCCATTGTGATGGCATAGCCATTGTGACATCACAGCGACTATAACATCATATATATTGTAAGGTCAAAGCCACTGTAGTTTCATAGACATTGTTATGTCATTGCCGTTGACTTCGTAACCATCATGATGTCATAGACATGGTGATGGCATAGCCACTATAATGTCACAGCCATCGTAACGTGATAGGCACCAAAATGTCATAGAGATAGTATAGTCATTTCCGCTGGCCTTTAATAGCCACTGTGACGTCATAGCCATTGTTAGGTCGTAGGCATTGTGACGTCATAGCCATTGAAACTCATGGCCTCATCAATGTCATAGCCATTGAAAAGTCATAGCTACGTACAATGCCACAGGAATTGCATCGTCATAGCCACGAAAATGTCACAGCCATTGTAACGTCACAGGCACTCTAATGACACAGACATATTTAAGTCAATGCAAATTTCAGGTCATAGCCATTTTGATGTCATAGCCATTGGAACGTCATAGCGACTATGATGTCATAGAAACTGTGATGTCATAGCCATTGTGATGTCATAGCCATTGTGATGGCATAGCCATTGTGACATCACAGCGAGTATAACATCATATATATTGTAAGGTCAAAGCCACTGTAGTTTCATAGACATTGTTATGTCATTGCCGTTGACTTCGTAACCATCATGATGTCATAGACATGGTGATGGCATAGCCACTATAATGTCACATCCATCGTAACGTGATAGGCACCACAATGTCATAGAGATAGTATAGTCATTTCCGCTGTCCTGTAATAGCCACTGTGACGTCAAAGCCATTGTAGGGCGTAGGCATTGTGACGTCATAGCCATTGAAAGCTCATGGACACATCAATGTCATAGCCATTGAAAAGTCATATCTACCTACAATGCCACAGGAATTGCATCGTCATAGCCACGAAAATGTCACAGCCATTGTAACGTCACAGGCACTGTAATGACACAGACATATTGATGTCAATGCAAATTTCAGGTCACAGCCATTTTGATGTCATAGCCATTGGAACGTCATAGCCACTATGATGTCATAGAAACTGTGATGTCATAGCCATTGTGATGGCATAGCCATTGTGACATCACAGCGACTATAACATCATATATACTGTAAGGTCAAAGCCACTGTCGTTTCATAGACATTGTTATGTCATTGCCGTTGACTTCGTAACCATTATGATGTCATAGACATGGTGATTGCATAGCCACTATAATGACAGCCATCGTAACGTGATAGGCACCACAATGTCATAGAGATAGTATAGTCATTTCCGCTGGCCTTTAATAGCCACTGTGACGTCATAGCCATTGTTAGGTCGTAGGCATTGTGACGTCATAGCCATTGAAAGCTCATGGCCACATCAATGTCATAGCCATTGAAAAGTCATAGCTACCTACAATGCCACAGGAATTGCATCGTCATAGCCACGAAAATGTCACAGCCATTGGATCGTCACAGGCAGTGTAATGACACAGATATATTTAAGTCAATGCAAATTTCAGGTCATAGCCATTTTGATGTCATAGCCATTGGAACGTCATAGCCACTATGATGTCATAGAAACTGTGATGTCATAGCCATTGTGATGTCATAGCCATTGTGATGGCATAGCCATTGTGACATCACAGCGACTATAACATCATATATACTGTAAGGTCAAAGCCACTGTAGTTTCATAGACATTGTTATGTCATTGCCGTTGACTTCGTACCCATCATGATGTCATAGACATGGTGATGGCATAGCCACTATAATGTAAGAGCCATCGTAACGTGATAGGCACCACAATGTCATAGAGATAGTATAGTCATTTCCGCTGGCCTTTAATAGCCACTGTGACGTCATAGCCATTGTTAGGTCGTAGGCATTGTGACGTCATAGCCATTGAAACTCATGGCCACATCAATGTCATAGCCATTGAAAAGTCATAGCTACCTACAATGCCACAGGAATTGCATCGTCATAGCCACGAAAATGTCACAGCCATTGTAACGTCACAGGCACTGTAATGACACAGACATATTTAAGTCAATGCAAATTTCAGGTCACAGCCATTTTGATGTCATAGCCATTGGAACGTCATAGCCACTATGATGTCATAGAAACTGTGATGTCATAGCCATTGTGATGTCATAGCCATTGTGATGGCATAGCCATTGTGACATCACAGCGACTATAACATCATATATACTGTAAGGTCAAAGCCACTGTAGTTTCATAGACATTGTTATGTCATTGCCGTTGACTTCGTAACCATCATGATGTCATAGACATGGTGATGGCATAGCCACTATAATGTCACAGCCATCGTAACGTGATAGGCACCACAATGTCATAGAGATAGTATAGTCATTTCCGCTGTCCTGTAATAGCCACTGTGACTTCATAGCCATTGTTAGGTCGTACGCATTGTGACGTCATAGCCATTGAAAGCTCATGGCCACATCAATGTCATAGCCATTGAAAAGTCATAGCTACCTACAATGCCACAGGAATTACATCGTCATAGCCACGAAAATGTCACAGCCATTGTAACGTCACAGGCACTGTAATGACACAGACATATTTAAGTCAATTCAAATTTCAGGTCATAGCCATTTTGATGTCATAGCCATTGGAACGTCATAGCCACTATGATGTCATAGAAACTGTGATGTCATAGCCATTGTGATGTCATAGCCATTGTGATGGCATAGCCATTGTGACATCACAGCGACTATAACATCATATATATTGTAAGGTCAAAGACACTGAAATATCATAGACATTGTTATGTCATTGCCGTTGACGTCATAACCATCATGATGTCATAGACATGGTGATGGCATAGCCACTATAATGTCACAGCCATCGTAACGTGATAGGCACCACAATGTCATAGAGATAGTATAGTCATTTCCTCTGTCCTGTAGTAGCTACTGTGACGTCATAGCCATTGTTAGGTCGTAGGCATTGTGACGTCATAGCCATTGAAAGCTCATGGCCACATCAATGTCATAGCCATTGAAAAGTCATAGCTACCTACAATGCCACAGGAATTGCATCGTCATAGCCACGAAAATGTCACAGCCATTGTAACGTCACAGGCACTGTAATGACACAGACATATTTAAGTCAATGCAAATTTCAGATCATAGCCATTTTGATGTCATAGCCATTGGAACGTCATAGCCACTATGATGTCATAGAAACTGTGATGTCATAGCCATTGTGATGGCATAGCCATTGTGATGGCATAGCCATTGTGATGGCATAGCCATTGTGACATCACAGCGACTATAACATCATATATACTGTAAGGTCAAAGCCACTGTAGTTTCATAGACATTGTTATGTCATTGCCGTTGACTTCGTAACCATCATGATGTCATAGACATGGTGATGGCATAGCCACTATAATGTCACAGCCATCGTAACGTGATAGGCACCACAATGTCATAGAGATAGTATAGTCATTTCCGCGGGCCTTTAAAAGCCACTGTGACGTCATAGCCATTGTTAGGTCGTAGGCATTGTGGCGTCATAGCCATTGAAACTCATGGCCTCATCAATGTCATAGCCATTGAAAAGTCATAGCTACCTACAATGCCACAGGAATTGCATCGTCATAGCCACGAAAATGTCACAGCCATTGTAACGTCACAGGCACTGTAATGACACAGACATATTTAAGTCAATGCAAATTTCAGGTCACAGCCATTTTGATGTCATAGCCATTGGAACGTCATAGCCACTATGATGTCATAGAAACTGTGATGTCATAGCCATTGTGATGGCATAGCCATTGTGATGGCATAGCCATTGTGACATCACAGCGACTATAACATCATATATACTGTAAGTTCAAAGCCACTGTAGTTTCATAGACATTGTTATGTCATTGCCGTTGACTTCGTAACCATCATGATGTCATAGACCTGGTGATGGCATAGCCACTATAATGTCACAGCCATCGTAACGTGATAGGCACCACAATGTCATAGAGATAGTATAGTCATTTCCGCTGGCCTGTAATAGCCACTGTGACGTCATAGCCATTGTGAGGTCGTAGGCATTGTGACGTCACAGCCATTGAAAGCTCATGGCCACATCAATGTCATAGCCATTGAAAAGTCATAGCTACCTACAATGCCACAGGAATTGCATCGTCATAGCCACGAAAATGTCACAGCCATTGTAACGTCACAGGCACTGTAATGACACAGACATATTTAAGTCAATGCAAATTTCTGGTCACAGCCATTTTGATGTCATAGCCATTGGAACGTCATAGCGACTATGATGTCATAGAAACTGTGATGTCATAGCCATTGTGATGTCATAGCCATTGTGATGGCATAGCCATTGTGACATCACAGCGAGTATAACATCATATATATTGTAAGGTCAAAGCCACTGTAGTTTCATAGACATTGTTATGTCATTGCCGTTGACTTCGTAACCATCATGATGTCATAGACATGGTGATGGCATAGCCACTATAATGACACATCCATCGTAACGTGATAGGCACCACAATGTCATAGAGATAGTATAGTCATTTCCGCTGTCCTGTAATAGCCACTGTGACGTCAAAGCCATTGTAGGGCGTAGGCATTGTGACGTCATAGCCATTGAAAGCTCATGGACACATCAATGTCATAGCCATTGAAAAGTCATATCTACCTACAATGCCACAGGAATTGCATCGTCATAGCCACGAAAATGTCACAGCCATTGTAACGTCACAGGCACTGTAATGACACAGACATATTGAAGTCAATGCAAATTTCAGGTCACAGCCATTTTGATGTCATAGCCATTGGAACGTCATAGCCACTATGATGTCATAGAAACTGTGATGTCATAGCCATTGTGATGTCATAGCCATTGTGATGGCATAGCCATTGTGACATCACAGCGACTATAACATCATATATACTGTAAGGTCAAAGCCACTGTAGTTTCATAGACATTGTTATGTCATTGCCGTTGACTTCGTACCCATCATGATGTCATAGACATGGTGATGGCATAGCCACTATAATGTAAGAGCCATCGTAACGTGATAGGCACCACAATGTCATAGAGATAGTATAGTCATTTCCGCTGGCCTTTAATAGCCACTGTGACGTCATAGCCATTGTTAGGTCGTAGGCATTGTGACGTCATAGCCATTGAAACTCATGGCCACATCAATGTCATAGCCATTGAAAAGTCATAGCTACCTACAATGCCACAGGAATTGCATCGTCATAGCCACGAAAATGTCACAGCCATTGTAACGTCACAGGCACTGTAATGACACAGACATATTTAAGTCAATGCAAATTTCAGGTCACAGCCATTTTGATGTCATAGCCATTGGAACGTCATAGCCACTATGATGTCATAGAAACTGTGATGTCATAGCCATTGTGATGTCATAGCCATTGTGATGGCATAGCCATTGTGACATCACAGCGACTATAACATCATATATACTGTAAGGTCAAAGCCACTGTAGTTTCATAGACATTGTTATGTCATTGCCGTTGACTTCGTAACCATCATGATGTCATAGACATGGTGATGGCATAGCCACTATAATGTCACAGCCATCGTAACGTGATAGGCACCACAATGTCATAGAGATAGTATAGTCATTTCCGCTGTCCTGTAATAGCCACTGTGACTTCATAGCCATTGTTAGGTCGTACGCATTGTGACGTCATAGCCATTGAAAGCTCATGGCCACATCAATGTCATAGCCATTAAAAAGTCATAGCTACCTACAATGCCACAGGAATTGCATCGTCATAGCCACGAAAATGTCACAGCCATTGTAACGTCACAGGCACTGTAATGACACAGACATATTTAAGTCAATGCAAATTTCAGATCATAGCCATTTTGATGTCATAGCCATTGGAACGTCATAGCCACTATGATGTCATAGAAACTGTGATGTCATAGCCATTGTGATGGCATAGCCATTGTGATGGCATAGCCATTGTGATGGCATAGCCATTGTGACATCACAGCGACTATAACATCATATATACTGTAAGGTCAAAGCCACTGTAGTTTCATAGACATTGTTATGTCATTGCCGTTGACTTCGTAACCATCATGATGTCATAGACATAGTGATGGCATAGCCACTATAATGTCACAGCCATCGTAACGTGATAGGCACCACAATGTCATAGAGATAGTATAGTCATTTCCGCGGGCCTTTAAAAGCCACTGTGACGTCATAGCCATTGTTAGGTCGTAGGCATTGTGGCGTCATAGCCATTGAAACTCATGGCCTCATCAATGTCATAGCCATTGAAAAGTCATAGCTACATACAATGCCACAGGAATTGCATCGTCATAGCCACGAAAATGTCACAGCCATTGTAACGTCACAGGCACTCTAATGACACAGACATATTTAAGTCAATGCAAATTTCAGGTCATAGCCATTTTGATGTCATAGCCATTGGAACGTCATAGCCACTATGATGTCATAGAAACTGTGATGTCATAGCCATTGTGATGTCATAGCCATTGTGATGGCATAGCCATTGTGACATCACAGCGACTATAACATCATATATATTGTAAGGTCAAAGCCACTGTAGTTTCATAGACATTGTTATGTCATTGCCGTTGGCTTCGTAACCATCATGATGTCATAGACATGGTGATGGCATAGCCACTATAATGTCACAGCCATCGTAACGTGATAGGCACCACAATGTCATAGAGATAGTATAGTCATTTCCGCTGGCCTTTAATAGCCACTGTGACGTCATAGCCATCGTTAGGTCGTAGGCATTGTGACGTCATAGCCATTGAAAGCTCATGGCCACATCAATGTCATAGCCATTGAAAAGTCATAGCTACCTACAATGCCACAGGAATTGCATCGTCATAGCCACGAAAATGTCACAGCCATTGTAACGTCACAGGCACTGTAATGACACAGACATATTTAAGTCAATGCAAATTTCAGGTTATAGCCATTTTGATGTCATAGCCATTGGAACGTCATAGCCACTATGATGTCATAGAAACTGTGATGTCATAGCCATTGTGATGTCATAGCCATTGTGATGGCATAGCCATTGTGACATCACAGCGACTATAACATCATATATATTGTAAGGTCAAAGCCACTGTAGTTTCATAGACATTGTTATGTCATTGCCGTTGACTTCGTAACCATCATGATGTCATAGACATGGTGATGGCATAGCCACTATAATGTCACAGCCATCGTACCGTGATAGGCACCACAATGTCATAGACATAGTATAGTCATTTCCGCTGTCCTGTAATAGCCACTGTGACGTCATAGCCATTGTCAGGTCGTAGGCATTGTGACGTCATAGCCATTGAAAGCTCGTGGCCACATCAATGTCATAGCCATTGAAATGTCATAGCTACCTACAATGCCACAGGAATTGCATCGTCATAGCCACGAAAATGTCACAGCCATTGTAACTTCACAGGCACTCTAATGACACAGACATATTTAAGTCAATGCAAATTTCAGGTCATAGCCATTTTGATGTCATAGCCATTGGAACGTCATAGCCACTATGATGTCATAGAAACTGAGATGTCATAGCCATTGTGATGTCATAGCCATTGTGATGGCATAGCCATTGTGACATCACAGCGACTATAACATCATATATATTGTAAGGTCAAAGCCACTGTAGTTTCATAGACATTGTTATGTCATTGCCGTTGACTTCATAACCATCATGATGTCATAGACATGGTGATGGCATAGCCACTATAATGTCACAGCCATCGTAACGTGATAGGCACCACAATGTCATAGAGATAGTATAGTCATTTCCGCTGTCCTGTAATAGCCACTGTGACTTCATAGCCATTGTTGGGTCGTACGCATTGTGACGTCATAGCCATTGAAAGCTCATGGCCACATCAATGTCATAGCCATTGAAAAGTCATAGCTACCTACAATGCCACAGGAATTGCATCGTCATAGCCACGAAAATGTCACAGCCATTGTAACGTCACAGGCACTGTAATGACACAGACATATTTAAGTCAATGCAAATTTCAGGTCATAGCCATTTTGATGTCATAGCCATTGGAACGTCATAGCCACTATGATGTCATAGAAACTGTGATGTCATAGCCATTGTGTAGTCATAGCCAATGTGATGGCATAGCCATTGTGACATCACAGCGACTATAACATCATATATATTGTAAGGTCAAAGACACTGTAGTATCATAGACATTGTTATGTCATTGCCGTTGACGTCATAACCATCATGATGTCATAGACATGGTGATGGCATAGCCACTATAATGTCACAGCCATCGTAACGTGATAGGCACCACAATGTCATAGAGATAGTATAGTCATTTCCTCTGTCCTGTAGTAGCTACTGTGACGTCATAGCCATTGTTAGGTCGTAGGCATTGTGACGTCATAGCCATTGAAAGCTCATGGCCACATCAATGTCATAGCCATTGAAAAGTCATAGCTACCTACAATGCCACAGGAATTGCATCGTCATAGCCACGAAAATGTCACAGCCATTGTAACGTCACAGGCACTGTAATGACACAGACATATTTAAGTCAATGTAAATTTCAGGTCATAGCCATTTTGATGTCATAGCCATTGGAACGTCATAGCCACTATGATGTCATAGAAACTGTGATGTCATAGCCATTGTGATGGCATAGCCATTGTGATGGCATAGCCATTGTGATGGCATAGCCATTGTGACATCACAGCGACTATAACATCATATATACTGTAAGGTCAAAGCCACTTTAGTTTCATAGACATTGTTATGTCATTGCCGTTGACTTCGTAACCATCATGATGTCATAGACATGGTGATGGCATAGCCACAATAATGTCACAGCCATCGTAACGTGATAGGCACCACAATGTCATAGAGATAGTATAGTCATTTCCGCGGGCCTTTAAAAGCCACTGTGACGTCATAGCCATTGTTAGGTCGTAGGCATTGTGGCGTCATAGCCATTGAAACTCATGGCCTCATCAATGTCATAGCCATTGAAAAGTCATAGCTACCTACAATGCCACAGGAATTGCATCGTCATAGCCACGAAAATGTCACAGCCATCCTAACGTGATAGGCACGACAATGTCATAGAGATAGCATAGTCATTTCCTCTGTCCTGTAGTAGCTGCTGTGACGTCATAGCCATTGTTAGGTCGTAGGCATTGTGACGTCATAGCCATTGAAAGCTCATGGCCACATCAATGTCATAGCCATTGAAAAGTCATAGCTACCTACAATGCCACAGGAATTGCATCGTCATAGCCACGAAAATGTCACAGCCATTGTAACGTCACAGGCACTGTAATGACACAGACATATTTAAGTCAATGCAAATTTCAGGTCATAGCCATTTTGATGTCATAGCCATTGGAACGTCATAGCCACTATGATGTCATAGAAACTGTGATGTCATAGCCATTGTGATGGCATAGCCATGGTGATGGCATAGCCATTGTGACATCACAGCGACTATAACATCATATATACTGTAAGGTCAAAGCCACTGTAGTTTCATAGACATTGTTATGTCATTGCCGTTGACTTCGTAACCATCATGATGTCATAGACATGGTGATGGCGTACCCACTATAATATCACAGCCATCGTAACGTGATAGGCACCACAATGTCATAGAGATAGTATAGTCATTTCCGCTGGCCTGTAATAGCCACTGTGACGTCATAGCCATTGTGAGGTCGTAGGCATTGTGACGTCACAGCCATTGAAAGCTCATGGCCACATCAATGTCATAGCCATTGAAAAGTCATAGCTACCTACAATGCCACAGGAATTGCATCGTCATAGCCACGAAAATGTCACAGCCATTGTAACGTCACAGGCACTGTAATGACACAGACATATTTAAGTCAATGCAAATTTCTGGTCACAGCCATTTTGATGTCATAGCCATTGGAACGTCATAGCCACTATGATGTCATAGAAACTGTGATGTCATAGCCATTGTGATGTCATAGCCATTGTGATGGCATAGCCATTGTGACATCACAGCGA